>NW_024870660.1:15358-53376 GCF_013358625.1 Macadamia integrifolia
TCTCTCTTCATCTTCATGTGAGGGGGAGGGGTTCGAGTTGTGTGTGCTTCACTTGTGGGCCCCTCACTGTCGTGTCACCACTTGGAGATAGGTGGAGGCCTATTTCGTAAGAGTGTAAAATTCATCATTTGAGATGGGGGTTTTGATGATGGTCCAATTCGGAGATTGGGATCATGTAAATGGGGTTTGGAGTTGCCACCTAGGGTTATGGGCCTAGGACTCAGGGGTGGGCCTGATTTTTGAGAAAAGGGCCCAAAATTTGGTTTGATCCAAAGATTTAGGGTAAATGTCAGGTTACAGAGTTAGGAAGGTGTTAAGCACCCAATCTGCTCAGTTCAACCTGTCTTCTTACTAGATGTTTGATAACGAACATTTTTAATAATTATTACTATTCAACATGTATGGCTAAGTTATCAAATATTTATACATTAATTGAATTCAAACTATTATATACACTAATATATATAACCCAGAGCATTTTATCACCCGGATTATATACTGTCGAAGGGCAAAGAAAAGAACAACCACATTTTGTCACCCAGAGCATATACTGCCGTCATTTTACTTAGTTATGACAGAGTTGAAAAAATTTAACAGATAATATCTTTAAAGTTTTAGGACTTACCTTGGCTACCAATTGGGGGAAAGGAAATCTCTGCTCCTCCAATCCTGTAAATAAAATTTGTACTTTGATCTTGATTCTTCCTTGGGCTTCGCATGTGCCAGTTCAGGGAATATGGTCTCCAGGCTAGGTCTTTCGAGCCGATCTAGACTATCTGGGACCGATGGTTATAAGAGAGGAATTCGCTGCTCTTCCAATCTTGTAACAAGTAAAAAAAATGTTTGATGCTTGGATTTTCCTTAGCTGGGCTTCACATGTACTAGTTCAGGGATTTGATCTATGAGATCGGGCCACTCAGATCCAACTCAAAGAAGAACGGCCTCCTGGGGCTGGGTTAACAACGTTGGGCCACCTGGGGCTGGATAAAAGTGATTGGGCCGCCTGGGGCCGAGTAAATGCAATTGGGTCACTTGGGGCCAGGTCAATGAGATTGGGCCGCTTGGGGCAGAGTAAATGCAATCAGGCCACTTAGGGCCGAATCAATGAGATTGGGCCTCCTGAGGCTAGGTAAATTATGTCTCCTCTTGATTTTTCCTTGATTCTTGATTTTTGGTTTAGAATTTGATTCTTGATGTTGATTTAAAATTTTTTGATTCTTGATGCTTGATCTGGAATTTATTTTTAATTAATTAACTAATTTATTTATTTTTGTATAAAATGGGTCCCCACCCCTATTCATTCTTCATTCTAACTTTTCTAAGTGAAGTGAATTCCAGGAGCCCTCTAGTTTTTCTTGAAGTTTTTCCTCTTGTTCTTGATGTTCTTCATTTTGCTCTTGGAGTTCTTGAATATATTCATCTTGTTCTTGAGGGAGGATCTATCTAGAGAATTTGATATTCTTAAGGGCTTTTATGTAATTTGGGAAACTTTCTAGGGCTTCTTATAATATTTGAAAGTTTTTGATGCTTTTTGTAATTTCAAAAAATATGTCTGAAAGGAAGAAGAGGAAGACTCTGGGAGAGGTTCAGCTCGAGATTTGCTATAGTCTTTCCCACAGGGATGACGGCCGGGCCGATTGGTATTCGGAACAAACCCTTCACAACAGCCGGAATCAAATCTGTAACTCCATATGGGGTTCGTAGGTAAGTCTTTACATTTCATTCATTATTTTGATCATCTTTTATTCCTATTTTGTTCTTCCTTTCTCCCTTTTTTTTATTTATCCTATTGTTCTTTTTGCTGCTTGCTTTTTTTTATTTATTATTATATATTTTTTTATTTCTATTAGCATGAGGGGAAGGAACCACCTACATTGGCCTCCTATGGCCATCCAAACATGGTTCAGTCCTGGCATAGGATGTTCCCTCTCAAGGTGAAGGACATGGTTAATGATACCTATCTATGCCGGTTGGCCCTTGTAGAAATTAGAAAGTTTAATCCGGTATTGGTGGGGGCCCTGATGGAGGGGTGCTGGTCGAGTACTCACACTTTTCACCTTCCTGTTGGTGAGATTACCATTACGCTTATGTGCTTTTATGCCTTGACAAGCATTCTATTTGGGGGTAGAACCATGAACTTACCCGTAGGATCCCTGACTGCCAGGGAGTTCACAGATCTGACCGGTATCACCATTAAAGCTAGCCAGACTTGCATCTGCTTAAGGGAGATTAGTGCCCGATGGTGGAAAGTTGGCTTGGGGGAGAATCCAGGCTAGGAAAGTATTGTATATTCTTCATCATCTGATTCACTAGTAGACTCCAGATGGCTTCATAGTTAGCTGGGATTTTCTCCTTTGGATCTTCTTTGGCAATGGTTGCGCAAGTGGTGTCTATTTTGAAAACCATTCAATTGCACCTCCTGGTCTTGTTCTTCCCCATTTTCAATGTTGGCCAGAGTGTTAACCACTTCAGGTTCTCCGGCTACTAAGACCACCTTCCCCTAATGAATGAACTTCATTTTTTGATGGAGACTAGAGGACACCGCCTTCGCAAGATGCAACCAAGGCCTTCCCAAGAGCATGTTAAAAGCTGCTGGTATATCATTGACTTGGAAATCAACATTAAACTTCACCGGGCCAATCTTTATAGCAAGGGTAATGATTCCAAGGATGTTCCTCTTGGTATTATCGTAAGCCCTTATGGTTTGGGTGGTTGGCCTCATTTCTTCCAAGTTAATGCCGATACTCTTTGCTAATCTTAATAGTAGCACATTCAAAGCAGACCCATTGTCAACAAGAACCTAGGAAACTATTTAGTCAAGGCATTCAACTATAATGTGGAGAGCCTGATTTTGTTGGATTTCCTTAGGAAGCTTGGAATCCGAGAACAATAGGGACTACAATGCATATGTTGTTCCTACTATATGTGTGAGGTGCATTGGATTTATCTCCATCGGCACTTGCACATTAGCGAGAGACCTCAAGACCTCAAGACTGCTTCATAGTATGAAGGGGATGCCATCAACAAATGGGGATGTTTTCCTGGGACTTCTTAAGTCAAGCCAAGACTGGGTTCTCTGGCTCTTTCTTCACGCTGTTAGTTCTAGCCTCATTAGCCCATGGCTGCTCTACTGCTAGAGCCTTGCCCTTCTAGTCTTTCCCACTTCTAGTTTCCATCACGTTGATTGGTTTTGTCACAATAATATTGGTGGGATAACTATCTTCATCATCACTATTGGTTAGGGTGATTATCCCCACAATAGAATCATCTTGTTTTGATTCTCCTTCCCTGGTTGGGGTGGGAAGTTGAGGATCCCCACAAATATCCACTGTTTTGGCTCATAACTTCTAGACTGCATTGGAAAGCTGTTGGAATGTGGCGTTTACTGCCTCTATGATTGTGTCATCTGGTCCTATTTTCTCCAGATCATCCAATTGCTCCTGGTAGTAAAGATCACTGATGGTTACTTCCCCTAACATTTTGTCAATTTCTTCTATCCTTTCTTGCATTGTCAATGTGTTGGAATACACTTCACACAGTTTTTCTTCCAACTCAAATGTGGAGTACTGTTTGTCCTTATAAACTTCAATCGGCTCCCCAAATTCCCCCTCATTTTTTGAATCTAATGTAGAATCATCTCTCTTCATGCATTGGGAAGGATAAATGCCACCTGTGGGATCTGCTATTACGTCATCATTGCTAATGGCATAGACTGAGAAATATGTTGGATGTTCTGGAGAGTAATATTCTGACTCATCATCATAATCATTGTACAAAGGCCCTTGGTAGTCATCCCAGTCTGGATACCAATCATCCTCTCGAGAAACCCTAAACCCGATTCATAAAACCCTAATCCTTAAATCCTAAACCAAAACCCTAAACCCAAAAACGCAAAACCAAAACCCTAAACCATAACCCCAAAACCCTAAAGCCTAAACCACAAACCCTAACCCCTAAACCCTAAACCATAATCCCTAAATCCTAAACCTTAAACCCTAAAACCCACACATTAAATTCTAAACCTGAATCTCTAAAACCTATACCCTAAATGCTAAACCCTAAGACACTAATCCCCAAACTCTAAACCCCAAACCCTAAAGCCTAAACTCTAAACCCTAAACCCTAATCCCTAAACCCTAAACTTTTAACCTTAAACCCGAGACCTAACCCTATTCCCTAAAACCTAAATCCTAAACCCTAAACCCTAAATACTAATCCCAAAAGGCTAAACCATAAACCCTAAACCTTAACCTCAACCCTAAACCCTAAACACAAAACCTTAAATCCAAAACCCTAAACACTAAACACTAATCCCAAAATGCTAAACCTTAACCTAAACTGCTAAACCTTAACCTAAACCCTAAACCCTAAAACCTAAACTCTAAACTCGAAACCCTAAACCCAAGCCTCTACTCCCTAAACCCTAACCCCAAAAGCCAAAATCGAAAATCGTAAACCCTAAACTATCAACCCTAGACCCAAAACCCTATGCCCTATACCCAAAAATCAAAACCCTAAACCCCAAACCCCAAAACTTAAACCCCAAACCCTAGAACCCTAATCCCAAAACCCAAAACCAAAAACCATTTACCCTAAACTCTAAACAGTAAACCCCAAACCCTAAACCCTCAATCCAAAACCCAAAAACCTAAACCCTAAACCCTGAACCCTAAACCCTAAACCTAAAACCTAGAGCCTATACCCAAGACCCAAAAGCCTAAACCCAAAAGCCTACACCCATAACCCTACACACTAAACTCTTAACCCTAAACTCTAAACCCTAAGCCCAAAAACCTAAACCCTAAACCCAAAAGGCCAAACCCTCAACCCAAAACCCTAAACCCTAAACCCAAAACCCTAAACCCCAAACCTCTATACCCTAAACCCTAAATCCTGAACATCAAACCCTAAACCCTAAACCCCACAACTTAAATAGTAAACCGTAGACGTAAAGCCTAAAGCCTGTACCCAAAACCCTAAACCGTAAACCTTAAACCGTACACCCTAAAACATAAACCCTAAACTCAAAACCCAAAACCAAATATTCTAAACCCTAAACCCTAAACCCCAAAGCCTAATCCCTAAACCCTAAACCCTTAAGCTTATACCCTAAACCCAAAACCCTTAACTCAAAACCCTACACCACAAACACTAAACCCTAAAATCTAAACCCTAAACTCTGATCCCTAAAGTTTAAAATCTTATGCCTAAACCCTAAATCCCAATAACCTAGACCCTAAACCCTAATCCCTAAACCCAAAAACCCAAAACAAAAAAACCTAAACAATAAAAGCCTAAAACCAAGAACCCTTGACCCTTAGACTTAAACTCAAAATTGTAAACCCTAAACACTAAACAATTAACCCTAAACCCAATACACTAAGCCCAAATCCCTAAACCGAAAATCCTAAACCCCAACTCAAATGTTAAACCCTAAACCTGAAACCCTAAACCCTTAACCCTAAACACAAATACCTTAACACTAAACCCTATACCCTAAATCCAAGACCCTAAACCTTAAAGCCTAAAGCCTTTACTCTGAGGTCAGACCCTAATCCCTAAACCCAAAACCCCTAAACCCTATACCCTAATACCCTAAACCCTAGACCAGAAATTCCAAACTCCTAACCATAAGTCCGAAACCTTAAAGCCCTATGTCCCTTAAGTCCTAAACCCCTATAGCATAAACTCTAAACACTGGACGCTAAACCCTAAACCCTAAACTCTAAACCCTAAATCATAAACCGTAAAACCCTAAACCCTAAACACTAAATCCTAAAACCTAAACCCAAAAACCTAAATGCCGAACCATTAACCCTATACCCAAAACACTAAGCCCAAATCCTAAATCCTAAAGCCCAATCCCTAGACCTTAAACCCTAAACCCTAAACCCTAAACCCTGAACCCAAAATCCAAGACCCTAAACCTAAAAGCCTTAAGCCTATACACTAAGCTCAAACCAAAAGCCCTAAGCCCTAAACCCGAGACCTTAGACGATAATGCCCTAAACCGTAAATCCTAGTCACTATGCCCTAAGCACCTCACCCTTAATCCTAAACCCGAAACCCTAAACCCTAAACCCCAAACTCTAATGCCCAAAATCCTAGACCCTAAACCCCGATTCACAAAACGCTAATCCTTAAATTCTAAACCAAAACCCTAAACCCAAAAACGTAAAACCAAAACTCTAAACCATAACCCCAAAACCCTAAAGCCTAAACCACAAACCCTTAACCCTAAACCCTAAACCTAAATCACTAAGTCCTTAACCATAAACCCTAAAACCCACACTTTAAATTCTAAACCCTAATCCCTAAAACCTATACCCTTAATGCTAAACCCTAAGACACTAATCCCCAAACTCTAAACCCCAATCCTTAAAGCCTAAACACTAAACCCTGAACCCTAATCCCTAAACCATAAACTTTAAACCTTAAACCTTAGACCTAACCCTAATCCAAAAAACCTAAACCCTAAACCCTAAACCATACACCCTAGACCCTAAACCATAGACCCTAGACCCTAATTCCTAAACCCTAAACCCCAACTTTGAAACCTTAAACCCTAATCCCTAAATGCTAATCCCAAAAGGCTAAATCCTAAACCCTAAACCTTAACCTCAACCCTAAACCTTAAACACAAAACCTTAAATCCAAAACCCTAAATACTAAACACTAATCCCAAAACCCTAAACCTTAACCTAAACCCTAAACCCTAAAACCTAAACTAAAAAATATAAACCCTAAACCCCAAACCCTAAAACTTAAACCCAAACCCTAAACCCAAAACCACAAACCCTAGAACCCTAATCCCAAAACCCAAAACCAAAAACCATAAACCATAAACTCTAAACAGTAAACCCCAAACCCTAAACCCTAAACTCTAAATCCAAAACCCGAAAACCGAATCCATAAACCCTAAACTCTAAACCCTAAACAAAAAGCCTAGAGCCTATACCCAAGACCAAAAAGCCTAGCCCCAAAACCCTACGCACTAAACTCTTAACCCTAAACTCTAAACTCTAAACCCAAAACCCAAAACCCAAAACCCAAAACCCTAAACCCCAAACCCCATAGCCCAATGCCTATACCTTAAACCGTAAACCCTAAACCGTAAAACTTAAACCCTAAACCATAAACCCCAAACACTAAACCCTCAACCCGAACCCCTAAACCCTAAACCCTAAACCCTAAACCCTGAACCCAAAATCCAAGACCCTAAACCTAAAAGCCTTAAGCCTATACACTAAGCTCAAACCAAAAGCCCTAAGCCCTAAACCCGAGACCTTAGACGATAATGCCCTAAACCGTAAATCCTAGTCACTATGCCCTAAGCACCTCACCCTTAATCCTAAACCCGAAACCCTAAACCCTAAACCCCAAACCCTAATCCCAAAATCCTAGACCCTAAACCCCGATTCACAAAACGCTAATCCTTAAATTCTAAACCAAAACCCTAAACCCAAAAACGTAAAACCAAAACTCTAAACCATAACCCCAAAACCCTAAAGCCTAAACCACAAACCCTTAACCCTAAACCCTAAACCTAAATCACTAAGTCCTTAACCATAAACCCTAAAACCCACACTTTAAATTCTAAACCCTAATCCCTAAAACCTATACCCTTAATGCTAAACCCTAAGACACTAATCCCCAAACTCTAAACCCCAATCCTTAAAGCCTAAACACTAAACCCTGAACCCTAATCCCTAAACCATAAACTTTAAACCTTAAACCTTAGACCTAACCCTAATCCAAAAAACCTAAACCCTAAACCCTAAACCATACACCCTAGACCCTAAACCATAGACCCTAGACCCTAATTCCTAAACCCTAAACCCCAACTTTGAAACCTTAAACCCTAATCCCTAAATGCTAATCCCAAAAGGCTAAATCCTAAACCCTAAACCTTAACCTCAACCCTAAACCTTAAACACAAAACCTTAAATCCAAAACCCTAAATACTAAACACTAATCCCAAAACCCTAAACCTTAACCTAAACCCTAAACCCTAAAACCTAAACCAAAAAATATAAACCCTAAACCCCAAACCCTAAAACTTAAACCCAAACCCTAAACCCAAAACCACAAACCCTAGAACCCTAATCCCAAAACCCAAAACCAAAAACCATAAACCATAAACTCTAAACAGTAAACCCCAAACCCTAAACCCTAAACTCTAAATCCAAAACCCGAAAACCGAATCCATAAACCCTAAACTCTAAACCCTAAACAAAAAGCCTAGAGCCTATACCCAAGACCCAAAAGCCTAGCCCCAAAACCCTACGCACTAAACTCTTAACCCTAAACTCTAAACTCTAAACCCAAAACCCAAAACCCAAAACCCAAAACCCTAAACCCCAAACCCCATAGCCCAATGCCTATACCTTAAACCGTAAACCCTAAACCGTAAAACTTAAACCCTAAACCATAAACCCCAAACACTAAACCCTCAACCCGAACCCCTAAACCCTCAACCCAAAACCCAAAATCCTAAACCCTAAACCCGAAACCCGAAACCCGAAACCCTATACCATAAACCCTAAATCCGAAACCCTCAACCCTAAACCTTAAACAGTTAACCGTAAACCTTAAAGCCTAAAGCCTATACCCAAAACCCTAAACCCAAAACCCTAAACCTTAAACCATGCATCCTAAACCCTAACCCTAAACTCTAAACCCAAAACCAAAAACTTTAAACCCTAAACCCCAAAGCCTAATCCCTAAACCCTAAACCCTAAACGCTTAACTCAAAACCCAACACCACAAACACTAAACCCTAAAACTCTAAACCCTAAACTTTAATCCCTATAGCCTAAAATCTTAAGCCTAAACCCTAAAGGCCTACAACTTAAATCCTAAACCCAAAACCAAAAACCTAAACCATTAAAGCAAAAAACCAAGAACCTTAGACCTTAAACCTTAAATTCAATACCATAAACCTTAAACACTAAACCCTAAACCCTAAACCTGAAAACCTAAGCCCTAAACCTTAAACCATACACCCTAAACCCTAACCCTAAACTCTAAACCCAAAACCAAAAACTTTAAACCCTAAACCCCAAAGCCTAATCCCTAAACCCTAAACCCTAAACCCTAAGTGCTTAACTCAAAACCCAACACCACAAACACTAAACCCAAAAACTCTAATACCTAAAGCCAAAAATCTTAAGCCTAAACCCTAAAGTCCTACAACTTAAATCCTAAACCCTAATCCCTAAGCCAATAAACGCAAGACAAAAAACCTATACCATAAAAGCCCAAAACCAGGAACCTTAGACCTTAAACCTTAAACTCAAAACAGTAAACTCTAAACACTAAACCCTAAACTCTAAACCTGAAAACCTAAACCCTAAACCCTAAACCGTAATCCCTCAACCCAGAACCCTAAACTTGAACTAGAAATAGTAAACCATACTCCTTAATGCCTAAAACCTCTACCCCCAACCAGAAACCCAAACCCATAAACCTTATACCCTAAACCCAATACCATACACCCTAAACCCTAAACACTAAACCCTAAACCCTAAACTAGAAACCCTAAGCCCTAAACCAGAAAACAAAACCCTAAAACCTAAACCCTAAAACTGTAAATCCTATGACCCAACCCGAATCTTAAACCCTAAACGTTAAACCCTAAACCATAGCACTAAACCCTTAACCATAGAGCCAAATACCATAACCCTAAACCCTATACCCTAAATCCTAGACCCTAAAGTAATCCTAGCCCTAGACCAAAACCCTAGACCCTAAAACCTAAACCCTGAACCCCAAAGCCTAGACCTAAACCCTAAACTTTGAACTTTAAACCCTAAACCCTAGTCCAAACACTAGTCCATAAAAACTAAACCCTAAACCATAAACCCTTGACCATAAAACCTAAACCCTTAACCCTAGCCAGTAAACCCTAAACCCCCAACCCAAAACCATATACCCTAAACCCCCAACCTTAAACCGTAAACCCTAAACACTAATCCTGAAACCCTAAACCCTAAACCCTAAACCACAACCCATGAACCCAAATCCCAAAACACAAAACCCTAAATCGAATACCCTAAACACTAAACCCTAATCCAAAAACCCTAAAACCTAAACCCAAAACAAAAAACCCTAAATCCAAAACCCTAAACACAAAACTCTAATTCCAAAACCCTAAACCCTAAGCCCTAAACCTTAACCTAAACCCTAAACCTGAAAACCTAAACTCGAAACCCTAAACCCAAACCCATACTCCCAAAATCCTAACCCCAAAACCCGAAACCCAAAACCCAAAACCGTAAACCCTAAACTGTAAACCGTTGACCCAAAACCCTATACCCTATACCCAAAACCCAAAACCCAAAACCCTAAATGCAAAACCAAAATCCTAGAACCCTAATCCCAAAACCCAAAACCAAAAACCATAAACCCTAAACTCTAAATAGTAAACCCCAAATCCTAAACCCTAAACCCTAAATCTAAAACCCGAGAGCCTAAACCCTAATCCCTAAACACTAAACCTTAAACCTAGAGACTATACCCAAGACCCAAAAGCCTAAACCCAAACCCCGACACACTAAACCCTAATCCCAAAGACATAAACCCTAAACCTCATAGCCGAAAGCCTATATCCTAAAGCCTAAACCATAAACCATAAAACTTAAACCCTAAACCATAAACCCGAAACGCCAAACCCTTGACCCAAAATGCTAAACCCTCAACACAAAACCCAAAGCCCAAAACCCTACACCCCAAACCCAATAACCTAAACTCTCAATCCTAAAAACCAAACCCTAAACCCTAAACCCTAAACCCTAAACCCCACAACTTAAACAGTAAACCATAAACCTTAAGGCCTAATTCCTGTACCCAAAACCCAAAATCGTAAACCGTAAACCTTAAACCGTACACCCTAAACCCTAAACCCAAAACTGGAAACCCTAAACCCTAAACTAGAAACCCTAAACCCTAAACCCTAAACCCTAAACGCCAAAGCCTAATCCCTAAACCCTAAACCCTAAAGCTTATACCCTTAACTCAAAATCCTACACCAAAAACACTAGACCCTAAAACTCTAATCCCTAAAGCCTAAACTCTTAAACGGAAACTCTAAAGCCCAATAACCTAAACCCTAAACCCTAATCCCTAAACCCAAAAGCCCAAAACAATGAACCTAAACGATAAAAGCCTAAAAACAAGAGCCCTAGACCCTAAACCTTAAACTCAAAACCATAAACCCTAAACACTAAAGTTTTAACCCTAAACCCAATACACTAAGCCCAAATCCCTAAACCATAAATCCTAAACCCCAACCCAAATGTTAAACGCTAAACCTAAAACCCTAAACCATAACCCTAAAGCCAAATACCTAAATCCAAGACCCTAAACCTTAAAGCCCAAAGCCTAAACCCTAAGATCAAACCCTAATCCCTAAATCCTAAACCCCTAAACCCTAAACCCTAAACCCGAAATCCCAAACCACAAACCATAAGCCCGAAACCTTAAAGCCCTATGTCCCTTAAGTCCTAAACCCCTATACCACAAACTCTAAACCCTAAAAGCCAAACCATAAACCCTAAACTTTAAACCCTAAACCATAAACCGTATAACCCTAAACCCTACACACTAAATCCAAAAATCTAAAACCAAAAACATAAATGCTAAACCATTAACCCTAAACCCAAAACACTATGCCCAAATCCCTAAATCCAAAAACCCAAACTCTAGACCATAAACCCTAAACCCTAAACCCAAAATCCAAGACCCTACACTTGAAAGCCTCAAGCCTATACACTAAGCTCAAACCATAAAGCCTATGCCTAAACCCGAGACCCTAGACCCTAAAGCCCTAAACTGGAAACCCTAATCCCTAAACCCCAAGCCCCTAGCCCTTAACACTAAACCCTAAACCCTAAACCTCAATCCCTAAACCCTAGACCCTAAACACTAATCACAAAACCCTAGTCCTTAAATCCTAAACCAAAACCCAAAACCCAAAACCCAAAAACGTAAAACCAAAACCACAAACCATAACACCAAAACCCTAAAGCCTAAACCACAAACCCTTAACCCTAAACCCTAAACCATAATCCCTATATTCTAAACCCAAAACCCTAAAACCCACACCTTAAATTCTAAACCCTAATCCCTAAAACCTATACCCTAAACGCTAAACCCTAAGAAACTAATCCCAAATCCTAAACCAGAAACCCTAAACCCTAAACTCTAAACCCTAAACTCTAATCCCTAAACCCTAAACTTTAAACCTTAAACCCTAGACCAAACCCTAATCCCTAAAACCTAAACCCTAGACCTAACCCTAATGCCTAAAACCTAAACCCTAAACCCTAAACCCTAAACCCTAAACCCTAAACCATAGACCCTAGACACCAATACCTAAACCCAAAACCGTAAACCCTAAACCCTAAATACTAATCCCAAAAGCCGAAACCCTAAACCCTAAACCTTAACCTCAACCCCAAACCCTAAACACAAAACCCCAAATCCAAAGCCCTAAACACTAAAAACTAGTCCCAAAACCCTAAATCTAGAACCTTAAAACTTAACCTAAACCCTAAACCCAAAATGCTAAACCCGAAACCCTAAACCCAAACCCCTACACCCTAAACCATAACCCCAAAATCCGAAACCGAAAACCGTAAACCCTAAACTGTAAACCCTAGACCCAAAAACATATACCCTATACCCAAAAACCTAAACCCTAAACCCCAAACCCTGAAACTTAAATCCTAAACCCTAAATGCAAAACCCCAAACCCTAGAACCCTAATCCCAAAACCGAACACCAAAAACCATATACGCTAAACTCTAAGCAGTAAACCCCAAACCCTAAACCTTAAACCCTAACCCTAAATCAAAAACCCAAAAACCCAAACCCTAAACCCTAAACCCTAAACCCTAAACCATAAACCGAAAACCTAAAACCTAGAGCCTATACTCAAGACTCAAAAGCCTAAACCCCAAACCCTACACGCAAAACTCTTAACCCTAAACTCTAAACCCTAAACCCAAAACCCTAAACCCTAAACCCTAAACCCTAAACCCCAAACCCCAAACCCCATAGTCCAATGCCTATACCCTAAAGCCTAAAGCCTAAATCCTAAAACTTAACCCCTAAACCATAAACCCCAAACGCCAAAACCTCAACCCAAAACCCTAAACCCTTAACCCAAAAACCCAAGACCTAAACCCTAAACCCTAAACCCCAAACCCTATACCCTAAACCCAAAATGCAAAACACCAAACCTTAAACCCTAGACCCTAAACCTTAAAAAGCTAAACGTTAGCACCCTAAACCTTAAAACCTAAACTCTAAACCCTAAACCATAAAATCCTAAAACCTAAACCCAAAAACCTAAATGCTAAACCATTAACCCTAAACCCAAAATCCAAGGCCCTAAACGTGAAAGCCTTAAGCCTATACACTAAGCTCAAACCAGAAACCCTAAGCACTAAACCCGAGACCCGAGTCCCTAATGCCTTAAACCGTAAATCCTAATCCCTAAACCCTAAAACCCTAGCCCTAAACCCTAAGCACCAATCCCTAAACCCAAATCACAAAACCATAATCCTTAAATCCTAAACCAAAATCCCAAAGCCAAAACCCTAAAACACAAACCCTTAACCCTAAACTCTAAACCCTAATCCCTAAACCCTAATCCCTAAACCCTAATGCCTAGAACCCACACCTTAAATTCTAAACCCTAATCCCTAAAACCTATACGCTAAACGCTAGACCCTAAGGCACTAATCCCCAAACCCTAAACCCCAAAACCTAAAGCCTAAACTCGAAACCCCAAACCCTAAACCCTGAACTTTGAACCTTTTCCCTAGACATAATCCTAATCCCTAAAACCTAAACCATAAACCCAAAACCCTAGACCCTAGACCCTAGACCCTAGACCCTAATACCTAAACCCTAAACCTAATCCTGAAATCGTAAACCCTAAACCCTAAATACTAATCCCAAAAGCCTAAACCCTAAACAATAAATGATATACCCTAAACCCAAAAACCAAAGCCCTAAATCCTAAACCCTAAACACCAAACCATAATCCCAAAACCCTAAACTCTAAACTCTAAACCTTAACCTAAACCCTAAACCCTAAAACCTAAGCCTAAAACTCTCAACCGAAACCCCTACAACCTAAACCCTAACCCCAAAACCCAAAACCCAAAATAGTAAACACTAAAGCGTAAATCCTAGACCCATAACCCTATAGCCTATACCCTAAACCCTAAACCCTAAACCATAAATTGTAAACCCTAAACCAAAAACCCCCAACCTTAGAACCTTAATCCCCAAACCCAAAACCAAAAACTGTAAACCCTAAACTCTAACCCTAAACCCCAAACCCTAAACCATATACCTTAAATCAAAAACCCGAAACCCTGAACCTGAACCTGAACCCTGAACCTGAACCTGAACCCTGAACCCTGAACCTTAAACCCTAAACCTTAAAGCATAAAGCCTAAACCCAGAACCCTAAACCCTAAACCCTAAACCCTACACACTAAAACATTAACCCTAAATTCTAAACCCTAAACCTCATAGCCTATAGCGTATACTATAAGATCTAAACCCTAAACCCTAAAACTTAACCCAAAACCATAAACTCTAAACACCAGACCCTAAAACCCTAATCCCTAAACCCTCAACCCAAAACCATAAACCCTCAACCATAAACCCTAGACCCCAAATCCTAAAACTTACACACCAAACCCTAAACCCTAAACCCTAAACCATAAACCTTAAACAGTTAACAAGCCTCAAGCCTGTACCCAAAACCCCAAACCATAAAACTTAAACCCTACACCCTAAACCCTAAACCCCAAACTCTAAACCCTTAACCCAAAACTCTAAACCCTAAACCCCAAAGCCTTATCCCAAAACCCAAAACCCAAAACCCAAATGCTTATACACGAAACCCTAAACAGTTAACCAAAAACCTTACAACACAAACACTAAAACGTAAAACCTATTAAACCCTAAAACCATAAATTTAAACTCTAATCCCTAAAGCCTAAAACCTTAAGACTAAACCCTAAAGCTCAATACATTAAACCCAAAACCCTAAACCATAAATCTTAAATCCTGAACCCTAAACCCAAAACCTTGAACCCCAAACCATAAACCCTAAACCCTAAACCCAAGCCCTTAACCCTAAACCTTAAAAGCTAAACCCAAAACCATAAACCCCAAACCGTAAAACCAAAACCCAAAACCCTAGTCTGAAACCCTAAATACTAAACCCCAAACCCTAAGCCACAAACCCTTAACCCTAAACCCAAAACCCTAATCCCTAAACCCTAAAACTTAAATGCTAAACCCTGGACCTTAAATTCTAAACCCTAATCCCGAAAACCTAAACCCTAAACCCTAAGTCATTAATCCCAAAACCCAAAACCCCAAACCCTAAAGCCTAAACTACGAACCCTAAACCCTAATCCCTAAACTCTGAACCCTAAACCCTAAACCCTAAACCCTAAACCCTAAACCCTAAACCCTAGACCTAACCCTAATTCCAAAAACCTAACTCTTTAACCCTAAACCCTCGACGCTTAACACGAAACACAAAACACGAAACCCTAATTGGTAAACACTAAATCCCAAACCCCAAACCCTAAAGCGTAAATCCTAAACACTAATCCCTAAACCCTAAACCCTAAACCCTAGACCATAAACCATAAACCCTAAATCCCCAACCCAAAACCCTAAATCCACAACCTTAAACACTAAACCATACTCCCAAAAACCTAAACCCTAAACCCTAAACCCTAAACATTAACCTAAACCCTAAACTCTAAAACCTGAACCTAAAACCCTAGATTGTAAACATTAAACACTAAACCCTAAGACCCTAATCGGTAAACAATAAATCCCATACCCCAAACCTTAAATCCTAAATCCTAAACACTAATCCCTAAACCGTTAACCATAAACCATAAACCATAAACCCTAAACCTGAAACACAAAACCCTAAATCCAAAACCCTAAACACTAAAACCTAATCTCAAAACTGTGAACCCTAAACCCTAAACCTTAACCTCAACCCTAAACCCTAAACACTAAACACCAAACCCTAAATCCAAAACCCTAAACACTTTAGGGTTTAGTGTTTGTGGTGTGGGGTTTTGGGTAAAGTGTTTAGGTGTTAGGGTCTATACTTTAGGGTTTTTGGTTTTGGGATTAGGCTTTGGGGTTTAGGGTCTAGAGTTTTAGGTTAAGGGTTTAGAGTTTAGGGTTTAGGGTTTAGGGTTTAGGGTTTAGGATTTAGGATTTATGATTTAGGGTGTTGGGTTAAGGTTTACGGGTAACTGTTTAAGGTTTATGGTTTAGGGTTTCGGGATTGGTGTTCTATATTTAGGGTTTAGGGTTAGGGTTTAAGGTTTTGGGTTTTGGGTTTGGGTTGAGGGTTTTGGAATTAGGGATTTAGGGTTTGGGATTTTGGGTTTATGGTTTTCGGTTAAGTTTTTGGGTTTAGGGTTTAGGCCATATATTATAGGCTTTAGGGTTTATGGTTTAGAATTTAGGGTTAAGGTTTTGGTGTGTATGATTTAGGGTTTTAAGTATAGGGTTTAGGCTTTAAGGTTTAGGGTTCAAGGTTTAGGGTTAGGGTTTAGGGTTTAAGGTTTCGGGTTTTGGATGTAGGGTATCGGGTTTAGGGTTAGAGTTGAGGGTTTAAGGTTTTTGGTTTTGGGTTTATGGATTAAGGTTCTAGGGATTGGGGTTTTGGGTTTAGGGTCTACGATTTTGGGATTAGGGTTTACGATTTAGGTATTATGGTTTAGGATTTTGGGTTTAGGGTTTAGGTTATAGGGTATAGGGTTATGGGTCTAGGCATTACTGTTTTGGTTTTCGACTTTTGGGTTTAGGGTTTAGGGAGTAGGGTTTTGGGTTGAGGGCTTCAGGTTGAGGTTTTAGGGTTTAGGATTTAGGTTAAAGTTTGGGATTTAGGGTTTAGGGTTTAGGGTTTAGGGTTTAGGGCTTTGGGATTAGGGTTTAGTGTTTAGTGTTTGGGGATTAGTGTCTTAGTGTTTAGGGTTTAGGGCATAGGTTTTAGGGATTAGGGTTTAGAATTTAAGGTGTGGGGTTTAAGGCTTAAGGTTTTGGGTTTAGGGATTAGTGTTTAGGGTTTTGGATTAAAGGTTTGTGGTTTAGGCTTTAGGCTTTTCCGATTATGGTCTAGGGTTTAGGTTTTAGGGTTTTTGGTATAGGGTTTATGATTTAGGGTCTAGGGTTTCGGGTATAGGCTTTAGAGATTTGTGTTTCGGGTAGTTTTGGGTTTGGCGTTTCTGGTTTAAGGATTAGGGTCTTAGGGTTTAAGATTTTGGGTTTAGGGTCTAGGTTCTAGGGTTGAGGTTTTAGGGTTTAGGTTTGAGGGATTATGGTTAGGTATAGAGTTTAAGGTTTGAGGTTCAATTTCTTGGGATTAGGGTTTAGGGCTTAGAGTTTAGGCTTTAGTGTTTGGGGATTAGTGTCTTAGTGTTTAGGGTTTAGGGCATAGGTTTTAGGGATTAGGGTTTAGAATATAAGGTGTGGGGTTTAAGGCTTAAGGTTTTGGGTTTAGGGATTAGTTTTTAGGATTTTGGGTTAATGGTTTGTGGTTTAGGCTTTAGGGTTTTGGGATTATGGTCTAGGGTTTAGGTTTTACGTTTTTGGGTTTAGGATTTAAGGATTAGGGTTTTGTGATTAGGGTTTAGGGTCTAGGGTTTATGGTTAGGTGATTAGGGTTTAGGGTTAAGGGTTAGGAGTTTATGGTTTAGGGATAAGGGTTTACAGTTTAGGGTAATAGATTCCAGGGTGTAGGCTTTAGGGCTCAGGGTTTTCGGTTTGAGCTTAGTGTATAGGCTTAAGGCTTTCAAGTTTAGGGTCTTGGATATAGGGTTTAGGGTTTAGGGTTTAGGTTCAGGGTTTAGGGTTTAGGGTTTAGTGTTTAAGGTCTAGGGTTTGGGGTTTAGGGTTTAGGGTTTAGGTTTTAGGATTTAGTTTTAAGGGTTTAGGGTTTAGGGTTTAGGGTTTAGGGTTTGGGGGTTTCGATTTAGGGTTAAGGTTATAGGGTTTGGGGTTTTGTGTTTAATGTTTAGGGTTTATTGTTTTTTGTTTTGGGTTTTGGGATTCGGGTTCGAGGGTTGGGAGTTTCGGGTTTAAGGTTTGGGATTTAAGTTTTAGGGTTTTGGGTTTTGGGTTTTGGGTTTTGGGTTTAGGGTTTAGGTTTAGGATATAGGGTATAGGGTTTTGGGTCATTGGTTTATAGTTTAGGGTTTACTATTTTGGATTTCAGGTTTTGGGGTACAAGTTTTGGGAGTAGGGGTTTGGGGTTAGGGTTTCTGGTTTAGGTTTTAGGGTCTAGGGTTTAAGGTTTCGGGATTGGGGTTTAGTTTTTAGGGTTTTGGGCTTAGGGTTTTTTGTTTAGGGTTTAAGGTTTATGGTTTAGGGTTTAGGGTTTAGGGTTTAGAGATTAGTGTTTAGGGTTTAGGGTTTAGGGCTTGGGGCTTGGGGCTTGGCGCTTGGGGTTTGGGGTTTGGGGTTTGGGCTTTTGGGTTTACCGATTAGGGTCTTAGGGTTATGGGTTTAGGGTTTAGGGTCAAGGGTTTAGGGTTTAGGGTTTAGGGTTTAGGGTTTAGGGTTTGGTCTAGAGTTTAGGATTTAAAGTTTAGGGTTTAGGGATTAGGGTTTAGGGTTTAGAGTTTAGGCTTTACAGTTAGGGGTTTAGGGTTTAGGGTTTAGGGATTAGTGTCGTAGGGTTTAGGGACTAGGGTTTCATTTTTTGGTGTTTGAGTTTAGAATGGAAGGTCTAGGGTTTAGGGTTTAAGGTTTAGGGTTGAGGAATTAAGGTTCAAGGTTTTGGGTTAAGGGTTTGGGGTTTAGGGTTTGGGGTTTAGGCCTTAGTGTTTTGGGATTAGGATTTAGGGTTTAGGTTTTTCGATTTTGGGTTTAGGGTTTGGGGTTTAGGGCTTAAGGTTTAGGGTTTGGGGTTTGGGGTTTAGGGCTTAAGGTTTAGGGTTTAGGGTTTAGGGTCAAGGGTTTAGGGTTTAGGGTTTTGGGTTTAGGGTCAAGGGTTTAGATTTTGGGTTCTGGTTTAGGGTTTTGGGTTTGGGCTTTAGTGTTTAGGGTTTTGGGTTAAGGGTTTGTCATTTAGGGTTCATGATTTAGGATATATGTTTTAGGGTTTAGGGTTTAGGCTTTAGGGTAATGGCTTTTGGCTATGAGGTTTAGTGTTTAGGGTTTTTGGGTTTAGGGTTCATAGTTTGGGGTTATGGGCTTGGGTTTAGGGTTTAGAGTTTATGGTTTAGGTTTTATTAGGTTTTAGGGTTTAGGGTTTGAGGTTCACGGTTTTGGGTTTAGGGTTTAGGGTTTAGAATTTATGGTTTAGGGTTTAAGGTATAAGGCGTTAGGGTTTAGGCTTTGGGTTTTACGCTTTAGAGTTTTGAGTTAATAGTTTAGGGTTTTAGGGTTTAGTGTCTGTGGTGTAGGGTTTAGAGTATAAGTTTTAGGGTTTAGGGTTTAGGGTTTAGGGATTACTCTTTTGGGTTTAGGGTTTAGGGTTTAGGGTTAAATGTTTAGTGTTTTGGGTACAGGCTTTAGGCTTTAAGGTTTACGATTAACTGTTTAAGGTTTATGGTTTAGGGTTTTGGGATTGTTGTTTAGAATTTTGGGTTTAGGGTTTGGGGTTTCGGGTTCATCGTTTTGAGGTGAGGGTTTAGGGATTAGGGTTTATGGGTTTGCGCTTTAGGGTTTATGGTTTGGGATTTAAGTTTTAGTGGTTAGTGTTTAGGCTTAGCGTTTAGGATTTGGAGTTCATTGATAGGGGTTTAGAAGTTTCGGGAATCGGTTAGAGTTTAGGGTTTAGGGTTTTAGGTTTTGGCTTTTTGGATAAAGGTTCTAGGTTTGGGGTTTTGGGTTTATGGTTTACGATTTAAGTATTAGGGTTTAGGGTTTTGGGTTTAGGTTTAGGGTTTAGGGTTTAGAGTTTAGGGTTAAGGGTTTGGGTTTAGGGTTTAGGGTTTAGGTTTAAGGGTTTAGGGTTTGAGGTTCATAGTTTTGGGATTAGGGTTTAGGGTTTAGGGTTTAGGATTTATGGTGTAGTGTTTAATGTATAGGGCTTTAGGGTTTTGGCTTAGGGTTTTACGCTTTAGAGTTTTGAGTTTATGGTTTAGTGTTTTAGGGTTTAGTGTTTGTGGTGAAGGGTTTAGAGTATAAGCTTTTGGGTTTAGGGTTTAGGGATTAGTCTTTTGGGTTTAGGGTTTAGGGTTTAGGGTTTAGGGTTTAGGGTATAGGGTATAAGGTTTAGGGTTTAGGGTACAGGCTTTTGGCTTTGAGGTTTACGGTTAACTATTTAGGGTTTTGGGTACTGGCTTTAGGCTTGAAGATTTATGGCCAACAGATTAAGGTTTATGGTTTAAGGTTTAGGGATCTGTGTCTAAGATTTAAGGTTTAGGGTTTAAGGTTTATTGTTTTTCGTTGAGGGTTTAGGGATTAGGTCTTGAGGGTGTTGGGCCTAGGGTTTATGATTTGGGGTTTAAGTTTTAGGGTTTAGGGTTTAGGGTTCATGGTGTAGGGGTTTGTGAGTTAAGGAATATTGGGCTTTAAGGTTTCAGGCATAGGGTTAGGGGTTTGGGATTTTGGGTCTAGGGTTTAAGGTTTTTAGGTACAAGGTTTAGGGCTTAGGGTTGACGATTAAGAGTTTAGAATCTTAGGGTTTAGGGTTTAGGTTTTCGGGATTAGGATTTAGAATTTAAGGTCTAGGGTTTAGCGTTTAAGTTTTAGGGTTTAGGGATTAGGGTTTTGGGTTTAGGGTTAAGGATTTTCTATTTAGGGTTTGGGGTTCAGGCTTTAGGGTTTCGGATTAGGGTTCAGGCTTTAGGGTTTCGGATTAGGGTTTAGTGTTTAGGTTTTACCGTTTTGCGCTTTTGGGCTTAGTGTTTTGGGTTTAGAGTTTAAGGTTTAGGTTTTTGTGATTAGGTTTTGGGTTTAGGGTTTGAGGTTTCGGGTTAATGGTTTAGGGTTAAGGGTTTGGGTTCAGGGTTTAGGGTTTATGGTTTGGGTTTAGTTAGGGTTTAGGGTTTAGGATTCATGGTTTAGGTTTTAATGTATAGGGCATTAGGGTTTTAGGCTTTAGAGATTAGAGTTTAAGGTTTAGGGTTCTAGGGCTTTGTGGGTTTTAGGGTTTAGTGTTTGTGGTGTAGAGTTTTGGGTTAAGGGTTTACATTTTAGGGTATAACCTTTACGGTTTAGGGTTTAGGGTTTAGGGTTTAGGGATTAGGCTTTGGGGTTTAGGGTTTAGGGTTTAGAGTTTTGGGTTAAGGGTTTAGAGTTTGGGTTTTGGGTTTAGGGTGTAGGGTTTAAGGTTTTCCATTTAGGGTTTTGGGTTTAGGGTGTAGGGTTTAAGGTTTTCCATTTAGGGTTTTGGGTACAGGCTTTAGGCTTCAAGGTTTACAGTTAACTGTTTAAGGTTTATGGTTTAGGGTTTAGGGTTTGGTGTTTAGAATTTAGGGTTTAGGATTTGGGGTTTAGGTTTAGGGTTTAGGGTTTTAGGGTTTAGGGTTTTAGGGTTTGGGGTTTAGGGCTTAAGGTTTAGGGTTTAGGGTTTAGGGTCAAGGGTTTAGGGTTTAGGGTTTTGGGTTTAGGGTCAAGGGTTTAGATTTTGGGTTCTGGTTTAGGGTTTTGGGTTTGGGCTTTAGTGTTTAGGGTTTTGGGTTAAGGGTTTGTCATTTAGGGTTCATGATTTAGGATATATGTTTTAGGGTTTAGGGTTTAGGCTTTAGGGTAATGGCTTTTGGCTATGAGGTTTAGTGTTTAGGGTTTTTGGGTTTAGGGTTCATAGTTTGGGGTTATGGGCTTGGGTTTAGGGTTTAGAGTTTATGGTTTAGGTTTTATTAGGTTTTAGGGTTTAGGGTTTGAGGTTCACGGTTTTGGGTTTAGGGTTTAGGGTTTAGAATTTATGGTTTAGGGTTTAAGGTATAAGGCGTTAGGATTTAGGCTTTGGGTTTTACGCTTTAGAGTTTTGAGTTAATAGTTTAGGGTTTTAGGGTTTAGTGTCTGTGGTGTAGGGTTTAGAGTATAAGTTTTAGGGTTTAGGGTTTAGGGTTTAGGGATTACTCTTTTGGGTTTAGGGTTTAGGGTTTAGGGTTAAATGTTTAGTGTTTTGGGTACAGGCTTTAGGCTTTAAGGTTTACGATTAACTGTTTAAGGTTTATGGTTTAGGGTTTTGGGATTGTTGTTTAGAATTTTGGGTTTAGGGTTTGGGGTTTCGGGTTCATCGTTTTGAGGTGAGGGTTTAGGGATTAGGGTTTATGGGTTTGCGCTTTAGGGTTTATGGTTTGGGATTTAAGTTTTAGTGGTTAGTGTTTAGGCTTAGCGTTTAGGATTTGGAGTTCATTGATTGGGGTTTAGAAGTTTTGGGAATCGGTTAGAGTTTAGGGTTTAGGGTTTTAGGTTTTGGCTTTTTGGATAAAGGTTCTAGGTTTGGGGTTTTGGGTTTATGGTTTACGATTTAAGTATTAGGGTTTAGGGTTTTGGGTTTAGGTTTAGGGTTTAGGGTTTAGAGTTTAGGGTTAAGGGTTTGGGTTTAGGGTTTAGGGTTTAGGTTTAAGGGTTTAGGGTTTGAGGTTCATAGTTTTGGGATTAGGGTTTAGGGTTTAGGGTTTAGGATTTATGGTGTAGTGTTTAATGTATAGGGCTTTAGGGTTTTGGCTTAGGGTTTTACGCTTTAGAGTTTTGAGTTTATGGTTTAGTGTTTTAGGGTTTAGTGTTTGTGGTGAAGGGTTTAGAGTATAAGCTTTTGGGTTTAGGGTTTAGGGATTAGTCTTTTGGGTTTAGGGTTTAGGGTTTAGGGTTTAGGGTTTAGGGTTTAGGGTTTAGGGTTTAGGGTATAGGGTATAAGGTTTAGGGTTTAGGGTACAGGCTTTTGGCTTTGAGGTTTACGGTTAACTATTTAGGGTTTTGGGTACTGGCTTTAGGCTTGAAGATTTATGGCCAACAGATTAAGGTTTATGGTTTAAGGTTTAGGGATCTGTGTCTAAGATTTAAGGTTTAGGGTTTAAGGTTTATTGTTTTTGGTTGAGGGTTTAGGGATTAGGTCTTGAGGGTGTTGGGCCTAGGGTTTATGATTTGGGGTTTAAGTTTTAGGGTTTAGGGTTTAGGGTTCATGGTGTAGTGGTTTTTGAGTTAAGGAATATTGGGCTTTATGGTTTCAGGCATAGGGTTAGGGGTTTGGGATTTTGGGTCTAGGGTTTAAGGTTTTTAGGTACAAGGTTTTGGGCTTAGGGTTGACGATTAAGAGTTTAGAATCTTAGGGTTTAGGGTTTAGGTTTTCGGGATTAGGATTTAGAATTTAAGGTCTAGGGTTTAGCGTTTAAGTTTTAGGGTTTAGGGATTAGGGTTTTGGGTTTAGGGTTAAGGATTTTCTATTTAGGGTTTGGGGTTCAGGCTTTAGGGTTTCGGATTAGGGTTCAGGCTTTAGGGTTTCGGATTAGGGTTTAGTGTTTAGGTTTTACCGTTTTGCGCTTTTGGGCTTAGTGTTTTGGGTTTAGAGTTTAAGGTTTAGGTTTTTGTGATTAGGTTTTGGGTTTAGGGTTTGAGGTTTTGGGTTAATGGTTTAGGGTTAAGGGTTTGGGTTCAGGGTTTAGGGTTTATGGTTTGGGTTTAGTTAGGGTTTAGGGTTTAGGATTCATGGTTTAGGTTTTAATGTATAGGGCATTAGGGTTTTAGGCTTTAGAGATTAGAGTTTAAGGTTTAGGGTTCTAGGGCTTTGTGGGTTTTAGGGTTTAGTGTTTGTGGTGTAGAGTTTTGGGTTAAGGGTTTACATTTTAGGGTATAACCTTTACGGTTTAGGGTTTAGGGTTTAGGGTTTAGGGATTAGGCTTTGGGGTTTAGGGTTTAGGGTTTAGAGTTTTGGGTTAAGGGTTTAGAGTTTGGGTTTTGGGTTTAGGGTGTAGGGTTTAAGGTTTTCCATTTAGGGTTTTGGGTTTAGGGTGTAGGGTTTAAGGTTTTCCATTTAGGGTTTTGGGTACAAGCTTTAGGCTTCAAGGTTTACAGTTAACTGTTTAAGGTTTATGGTTTAGGGTTTAGGGTTTGGTGTTTAGAATTTAGGGTTTAGGATTTGGGGTTTAGGTTTAGGGTTTAGGGTTTTAGGGTTTAGGGTTTTAGGGTTTAGGGTTTTGGGTTTAGGCCTTATAGTATAGGCTTTAGGCTGTGGTTCAGGGTTTAGGGATTTTGGTTTAGGGTTTAGAATTTAGGTTTATGGTTTTAGTGTGTGAGGTTTAGGGTTTAGGGTTTAGGGTTTTGGGTATAGGCTTTTGGCTTTAAGAGTTAGGGTTCAAGGTTTAGGGTTCAGGGTTTACGGTTTAGGGTTTAGGGTTTTGGGTTTTAGATTTGGGGTATAGGGTTTTGGGTTTGGGGTTTACGATTTTTGTTTTAGTTGTTAGGATCAAGGTTCTAGGCTTTGGTGTTTTGGGTTCAGGGTTTACGATTAAGTGTTAGGGTTTAGGGTTTAGGGTATAGGGTATAGGGTTATGGGTCTAGGGTTTACGGTTTAGGGTTTAAGGTTTTCTGTTTTGGGTTTTGGCTTTTTGTGTTAGGGTTTAGGGAGTCGAGGTTTGGGTTGAGGGTTTCAGGTTGTGGTTTTAGGGTTTAGGGTTTAGGGTGAGGTTTAGGGTTTAGGGTTTAGGGTTTAGGGTTTGGGGATTAGGGTTTAGTGTTTAGGGTTTAGGATTTAGGGCTTTGGGTTTAGGGCTTAGGGTTTATGGTTTATGGTCTAGGTTTGGGTTTAGGGCTTAGGGCTTAGGGATTAGGGTCTTAGGATTTAAGGTTTAGGGTTTACGGTCTAGGGTCTAGGGTTAGGGTTTAGGGTTTAGGTTTAGGGATTACGGTTAGGTCTAGGGTTTAAGGTTTGAGGTTCAATGTTTGGGGATTAGGGTTTAAGGTTTAGAGTTTAGGCTTTAGGGTTTGGGGATTCGTGTCTTAGGGTCTAGGGTTTCGCATATAGGTTTTACAGATTAGGGTTTAGAATTTATGGTGTGGGGTTTAAGGTTTAAGGTTTAGGGTTTAGGGATTTGGGTTTAGGGTCTAGGGTTAAGGGTTTGGGGTTTAGGCTTTAGGGTTTTTGGATTATGTTATAGGGTTTAGGTTTTACATTTTTTGGTTTAGGGTTTCAGGTTTAGGATTTAAGGATTAGGGTTTAGGGTCTGTGGTTTAGGGTTTGGGGTTTTGGGTTTAGGGTTTAGGGTTTAGGGTTTAGGGTTTAGGGTTGATGGTTTAGTGCATTAAGGTCTAGGGTGTAGGGTTTAGGGCTTAGGGTTTAGGGTTTGAGCTGGCTTTCAAATAAAGGTTCTTGGATTTAGGGGTTAGGGTTTAGGGTTCAAGGTTTAAGGTCTAGGGTTTTGGGTTAAGAATTTAGGGATTTGGGGTCAACGTTTAGGTTTTAGGTTTTTGGATTTACTTTTTAGGGTTTATGGTTTTGGGTTTAGGGTTTAGGGTTTAGGGTTTAGGGTTTGGGGTTTCGGGTTTTGGATTTAGGGTTTAGGGTTTAGGGTTTGAGGTTTAGTGTTTAGAGTTTAGGGTTTATGGTTTATGGCTTTTGGTTTTTGGATTAGGGTTCGATGGTTTGTGGTTTAGGATTTAGGGTTTGGGATTTAAGTTTTAAGGTTTTTGGTTTCAGATTTAGGGTTTAGGGTATAGGGTATAGGGTTTTGGGTGTAGGGTTTATAGTTTAAGGTTTGCTATTTTGGGTTTCTGGTTTTGGGGTATGGGTATAGGGTGTAGGGGCTTGGTTTTAGGGTTTCAGGATTAGGTTTTAGGGTTTAGGAATTAGGGTTTAGTGTTTAGGGTTTTGGATTTAGGGTCTTGTGTTTAGGGTATAGGGGTTATGGGTTATAGTTTACGGTTTAGGGTTTAGAGATTAGTGTTGAGGGTTTGGGGTTTGGGGTTTAGGTTTTACCGATTAGGGTCTTAGTGTTAAGGGTTTGGGGTTTGGGGTTTGGGGTTTGGGGTTTGGGGTTTGGGGTTTAGGTCTTTCCGATTTGGGTCTTAGGATTAAGGGTTAAGGGTTTAGAGTTAGGGTCAAGGGTTTAGGGTTTAGGGATCAGGGTTTCGGCTAGGGTTTAGGGTTTAAAGTTCAGGGATTAGGTATTAGGGTTTAGTGTTTAGAGTTTGGGCTCTAGGGTTAGGGGTTTAGGGGTTTGGGTTTAGGGATTAGTGTCTTCGGGTTTAGGGTTTTGGGTTCAGGTTTTGAATTTAAGGTGTGGTTTTTAAGGTTTAAGGTTTATGGTTTAGGGATTAGGGTTTAGCGTTTAGGGTTAAGGGTTCGTGGTTTAGGCTTTTGGGTTTTGTGATTTTGGTTTTCGGTTTAGGTTTTACGTTTTTGGTTTTAGGGTGTTGGGTTTAGGATTTAAGGATTAGGGTTTTGTAATTACGATTAAAGGTCTAGGGTTTAGGGTTTGGATTTTAGGGTCTAGGGTTTAGGGTTTGGGTATTAAGGTTTAGGGTTTAGGGTTTAGGGTTTGGAGTCTTGCGTTTAGGGTTTAGAATTTATGCTATAGGGGTTTAGGACTTAAGGGATATAGGGCTTTATAGTTTCGGGCTTAGGGTTAGCAGTTTTGGATTTTGGGTCTAGTGTTTAGGGTTTTTAGGTATAATGTTTGGGGCTTAGGGTTGACGGTTTAGGGTTTAGAATTAGGACTTAGGCTATGTTTGGTAGCCAAGAAAAGAAAAGAAAAAAAAAAGTACATATTTTGTACTTTTTTTTCGTTGGGTTAAGAATTTTTCTTTGCACTTAGTATGTTTTCACCCAAGAGTAGATTCCCTTTTTCAAATTCAAAATTCCTTTTGGGAATTGTGAAATTTTCTTTTGCTTCCCCAAAAAATTTATTGGCAAAAACACAAGTAACATGAGAAAATATGAAAACATAATAAGATAAAAAATGAATGATTACCCAATGATTTCCTACGTGTCTATCTCTCTCCTAAAATTCAAAATTTTATGAATTTTTTTTTTTTCTTTTCTTTTCTTCTCTTGGTAGCCAAAGCATACATAATCTTTTTATTCTCTCACCATTTCTTCTCTTTTCTTCTCTTTACTTCTCTTTCCTAGATTATTTTTTCTTTTCTTTTATTCTCTTGGCTACCAAACACAGCCTTAGGATTTAGTGATTAGAGTTTAGTGTTTAGGGTTTATTGTATATGGTTTAGAATTTAGGGTATAGGGCTTTGGGGTTTAGGGTTTAGGGGTTAGGGGTTTGGAGTTTAGGTATTAGAGTTTAAGGTTTAGGGTATTAGGGTTTAGGGTTCAGGGATTATGGTTTGATCTTAGGGTATAGGTTCTAAGCTTTAGGGTTTAGGGTCTCGGATTTAGGGTTTAGGGTTTAGGGTCTAGGGTTCAAGGTTTAGGGTTTAGGGTTAAGGTATTTGGGTTTAGGGTTATGCTTTAGGGTTTAAGGTTTTGGGTTTAAGATTTGGGTTTGGGGTTTAGGATTTACGGTTTAGGGATTTGGGATTCTTGTTTTGGGTTTAGGTTTAATGGTTTAGGGTTTAGATTTTAGGGTTTAGTGTTTTTGGTTTATGGCTTGGGTTTAGGGTTTATCATTTAGGGTTTAGTGTTTAGGGTTTACAGTTTTGAGTTTAAGGTTTAATTTCTAGGGTTCTTGGTTTTAGGCTTTCATGGGTTTAGGCTTTCTAGGGTCTCGAAACCTAAAACCAAAAACTCTAAACCCTAAACCCTAAACCCCAAAGCCTAATCCCTAAACCCTAAACCCTTAAGCTTACACCCTTAACTCAAAACCCTACACCACAAACACTAAACCCTAAAATCTAAACCCTAAACTCTGATCCCTAAAGTTTAAAATCTTAAGCCTAAACCCTAAATCCCAATAACCTAGACCCTAAACCCTAATCCCTAAACCCAAAAACCCAGAACAAAAAAACCTAAACAATAAAAACCTAAAACCAAGAACCCTTGACCCTTAAACTTAAACTCAAAATTGTAAACCCTAAACACTAAACAATTAACCCTAACCCAATACACTAAGCCCAAATCCCTAAACCGAAAATCCTAAACCCCAACTCAAATGTTAAACCCTAAACCTGAAACCCTAAACCCTTAACCCTAAAGACAAATACCTTAACACTAAGCCCTATACCCTAAATCCAAGACCCTAGACCTTAAAGCCTAAAGCCTTTACTCTGAGGTCAAACCCTAATCCCCAAACCCAAAACCCCTAAACCCTATACCCTAATACCCTAAACCCTAGAGCAGAAATTTCAAACTCCTAAACATAAGTCCGAAACCTTAAAGCCTGATGTCCCTTAAGTCCTAAACCCCTATAGCGTAAACTCTAAACCTTGGACGCTAAACCCTAAACCCTAAACTCTAAACCCTAAATCACAAACCGAAAAACCCTAAACCCTAAACACTAAATCCTAAAACCTAAACCCAAAAACCTAAATGCCGAACCATTAACCCAATACCCAAAACACTAAGCCCAAATCCTAAATCCTAAAACCCAATCCCTAGACCTTAAACCCTAAACCCTAAACCCTAAACCTTGAACCCAAAATCCAAGACCCTAAACCTTAAAGCCTTAAGCCTATACACTAAGCTCAAACCATAAACCCTAAGCCCTAAACCCGAGACCTTAGACGATAATGCCCTAAACCGTAAATCCTAGTCACTATGCCCTAAACACCTCACCCTTAACCTAAACCTGAAACCCTAAACCCTAAACCCCAATCCCCAAATCCTAGACCCTAAACCCGATTCACAAAACCCTAATCCTTAAATTCTAAACCAAAACCCTAAACCCAAAAACGTAAAACCAAAACACTAAACCATAACCCCAAAACCCTAAAGCCTAAACCACAAACCCTTAACCCTAAACCCTAAACCAAAATCATTAAATCCGTAACCTTAAACCCTAAAACCCACACCTTAAATTCTAAACCCTAATCCCTAAAACCTATACCCTAAATGCTAAACCCTAAGACACTAATCCCCAAACTCTAAACCCCAATCCCTAAAGCCTAAACACTAAACCCTGAACCCTAATCCCTAAACCATAAACTTTAAACCATAAACCTTAGACCTAACCCTAATCCAAAAAACCTAATCCCTAAACCCTAAACCATAGACCCTAGACCCTAATTCCTAAACCCTAAACCCCAACTTTGAAACCGTAAACCCTAATCCCTAAATACTAATCCCAAAAGGCTAAACCCTAAACCCTAAACCTTAACCTCAACCCTAAACCCTAAACACAAAACCTTAAATCCAAAACCTAAATACTAAACACAAATCCCAAAACCCTAAACCTTAACCTAAACCCTAAACCCTAAAACCTAAACCAAAAAATCTAAACCCTAAACCCCAAACCCTAAAACTTAAACCCAAACCCTAAACGCAAAACCACAAACCCTAGAACCCTAATCCCAAAACCCAAAACCAAAAACCATAAACCCTAAATTCTAAACAGTAAACCCCAAACCCTAAACCCTAAACTCTAAATCCAAAACCCAAAAACCTAATCCATAAACCCTAAACCCTAAACCCTAAACAAAAAACCTAGAGCCCATACCCAAGACCCAAAAGCCTAAACCCAAAACCCTACACACTAAACTCCTAACCCTAAACTCTAAACTCTAAACCTAAAACCCAAAACCCAAAACCCAAAACCCTAAACCCCAAACCCCATAGCCCAATGCATATACCTTAAACCTTAAACCCTAAACCCTAAAACTTAAACCCTAAACCATAAACCCCAAACACTAAACCCTCAACCTAAAACCCTAAACCCTCAACCCAAAACCCAAAATCCTAAACTCTAAACCCGAAACCCTATACCCTAAACCCTAAATCTGAAACCCTCAACCCTAAACCTTAAACAGTTAACCGTAAACCTTAAAGCCTAAAGCCTGTACCCAAAACCCTAAACCCAAAATCCTAAACCTTAAACCATACATCCTAAACCCTAACCCTAAACTCTAAACCGAAAACCAAAAACTTTAAACCCTAAACCCCAAAGCCTAATCCCTAAACCCTCAACCCTAAACGCCTAACTCAAAACCCAACACCACAAACACTAAACCCTAAAACTCTAAACCCTAAACTTTAATCCCTAAAGCCTAAAATCTTAAGCCTAAACCCTAAAGTCCTACAACTTAAATCCTAAACCCAAAACAAAAAACCTAAACCATAAAAGCCAAACACCAAGAACCTTCGTCCTTAAACCTTAAATTCAATACCGTAAACCCTAAACACTAAACCCTAAACCCTAAACCCTAAACCTGAAAACCTACGCCCTAAACCTTAAACCATACACCCTAAACCCTAACCCTAAACTCTAAACCCAAAACAAAAAACTTTAAACCCTAAACCCCAAAGCCTAATCCCTAAACCCTCAACCCTAAACCCTAAATGCTTAACTCAAAAACTCTAAACCAAAAACTCTAATACCTAAAGCCAAAAATCTTAAGCCTAAACCCTAAAGTCCTACAACTTAAATCCTAAACCTTAATCCCTAAACCCAAAAACGCAAGACAAAAAACCTATACCATAAAAGCCCAAAACCAGGAACCCTAGACCTTGAACCTTAAACTCAAAATCGTAAACCCTAAACACTAAACCCTAAACCCTAAACCTGAAAACCTAAACCCTAAACCCTAAACCCTAAACCCTAAACCGTAATCAATCAACCCGGAACCCTAAACCTGAACCAGAAATAGTAAAACCATACTCCTTAATGCCTAAACCCTCTACCCCCAACCAGAAACCCAAACCCATAAACCATATACCCTAAACCCAATACCATAAACCCTAAACCCTAAACCCTAAACACTAAACCCTAAACCCTAAACCCTAAACCCTAAACCAAAAAACAAAACCCTAAAACCTAAACCCTAAAATCGTAAATCCTAAGCCCCAACCCGAATCTTGAACCCTAAACGTTAAACCCTAAACCATAGCCCTAAACCCTTAACCCTAAAGCCAAATACCTTAACCCTAAACCCTATACCCTAAATCCCAGACCCTAAAGTAATCCTAGCCCTAGACCGAAACCCTAGACCCTAAAACCTAAACCCTGAACCCCAAAGCCTAGACCTAAACCCAAAACTCTGAACTTTAAACCCTAAACCCTTAACCCTAGCGGGTAAACCCTAAACCCCCAACCCCAAAGCATATACCCTAACCCCCCAACTTTAAACCGTAAACCCTAAACCCTAAACATTAATCCCGAAACCCTAAACCCTAAACCACAACCCATGAACCCAAATCCCAAAACACAAAACCCTAAATCGAAAACCCTAAACACTAAACCCTAATCCCAAAACCCTAAACCCTAAACCCAAAACAAAAAACCCTAAATCCAAAACCCTAAACACAAAACTCTAATCCCAAAACCCTAAACCCTAAGCCCAAAACCTTAACCTAAACCCTAAATCTGAAAACCTAAACCCGAAACCCTAAACCCAAACCCATACTCCCAAAATCCTAACCCCAAAACCCGAAACCCAAAACCCAAAACCGTAAACCCTAAACTGTAAACCCTGGACCCAAAACCCTATACTCTATACCCAAAACCCTAAATGCAAAACCAGAAACCTAAACGCAAAAGCAAAACCCTAGAACCCTAATCCCAAAACCCAAAACCAAAAACCATAAACCATAGACTCTAAATAGTAAACCCCAAATCCTAAACCCTAAACCCAAAATCCGAAACCCGAGAGCCTAAACCCTAATCCCCAAACACTAAACCTTAAACCCAGAGACTATACCCAAGACCCAAAAGCCTAAACCCAAAACCCGACACACTAAACCCTAATCCCAAAGACATAAACCCTAAAGCTCATAGCTGAAAGCCTATAACCTAAAGCCTAAACCCTAAACCATAAAACTTAAACCCCTAAACCATAAACCCTAAACACCAAACCCTTAACCCAACACCCTAAACCCTTAACACAAAACCCAAAGCCCCAAACCCTAAACCCCAAACTCAATACCCTAAACCCTAAATCCTGGAAACCAAACCCTAAACCCTAAACCCCACAACTTAAACAGTAAACCGTAAACCTTAAGGCCTAATTCTTGTACCCAAAACCCAAAATCATAAACCGTAAACCTTAAACCGTACACCCTAAACCCTAAACCCTAAACTGGAAACCCAAAACCAAAAACTCTAAACCCTAAACACTAAACCCTAAACCCGAAAGCCTAATCCCTAAACCCTAAACCCTAAAGCTTATACCCTAAACCCCATACCCTTAACTCAAAATCCTACACGAAAAACACTAGACCCTAAAACTCTAATCCCTAAAGCCTAAGATCTTAGACGGAAAACCTAAAGCCCAACAGCCTAAACCCTAAACCCTGATCTCTAAACCCAAAAACCCAAAACAAAGAACCTAAACGTTAAAAGCCTAAAAACAAGAGCCCTAGACCCTAAACCTTAAACTCAAAACCACAAACCCTAAACACTAAAATTTTAACCCTAAACCCAATACACTAAGCCCAAATCCCTAAACCATAAATCCTAAACCCCAACCCAAATGTTAAACGCTAAACCTAAAACCCTAAACCATAACACTAAACCCTTAACCCTAAAGCCAAATAGCTAAATCCAAGACCCTAAACCTTAAAGCCCAAAGCCTAAACCCTAAGATCAAACCCTAATCCTTAAATCCTAAACCCCTAAACCCTAAAGATTAATACCCTAAACCCTAAACCCGAAATCCCAAATCACAAACCATAAGCCCGAAACCTTAAAGCCCTATGTCCCTTAAGTCCTAAACCCCTATACCACAAACTCTAAACCCTAAAATCCAAACCATAAACCCTAAACTCTAAACCCTAAACCATAAACCGTAAAACCCTAAACCCTAAACACTAAATCAAAAAATCTAAAACCAAAAGCATAAATGCTAAACCATTAACCCTAAACCCAAAACACTATGCCCAAATCCTTAAATCCAAAAACCCAAACCCTAGACCTTAAACCCTAAACCCTAAACCCTAAACCCATAATCCAAGACCCTACACTTGAAAGCCCCCAGCCTATACACTGAGCTCAAACCATAAAGCCTAAGCCCTAAACTTGAGACCCTAGACCCTAGACCCTAAAGCCCTAAACTGCAAACCCTAATCCCTAAACCCCAAGCCCCTAGCCCTTAACAGTAAACCCTAAACCCTAAACCCTAAACCCCAATCCCTAAACCCCAGACCCTCAACCCTAATCACAAAACCCTAATCCTTAAATCCTAAACCAAAACCCAAAACCCAAAACCCAAAACCCAAAAACGTAAAACCAAAACCACAAACCATCACCCCAAAACCCTAAAGCCTAAACCACAAACCCTTAACCCTAGACCCTAAACCATAATCCCTAAATCCTAAACCCGAAACCCTAAAACCCACACCTTAAATTCTAAACCCTAATCCCTAAAACCTATACGCTAAACGCTAAACCCTAAGAAACTAATCCCAAATCCTAAACCAGAAACCCTAAACCCTAAACTATAAATCCTAAACTCTAATCCCTAAACCCTAAACTTTAAACCTTAAACCCTAGACCAAACCCTAATCCCTAAAACATAAACCCTAGACCAAATCCTAATCCCTAAAACCTAAACCCTAAACCCTAAATCCTAAACCATAGACCCTAGACACCAATACCAAAACCCAAAACCATAAACCCTAAACCCTAAATACTAATCCCAAAAGCCTAAATCCTAAACCCTAAAACTTAACCTCAACCCTAAACCCTAAACATAAAACCCCAAATCTAAAGCCCTAAACACTAAGAACTAGTCCCAAAACCCTAAATCTAGAACCTTAAACTTTAACCTAAACCCTAAACCCTAAACCCAAAAACCTAAACCCGAAACCCTAAACCCAAACCCCTACTCCCTAAACCCTAACCCCAAAACCCGAAACAGAAAACCGTAAACCCTAAACTGTAAATCCTAGACCCTAAACCTTAAAAAGTTAACCGTTAGCACCCTAAACCATAAAACCCTAAACCCTAAACACTAAATCCTAAAACCTAAACCCAAAACCCTAAATGCTAGACCATTAACCCTAAACCCAAAACGCTAAGCCCAAATCCCTAAATCCTTAACCACAAACCCTAGACTTTAAACCCTAAACCCCAAACTCTAAACCCTAAACCCAAAATCCAAGACCCTAAACGTGAAAGCCTTAAGCCTATACACTAAGCTCAAACCATAAACCCTAAGCGCTAAACCCGACACCCGAGTCCCTAATTCCCTAAACCGTAAACCCTAATCCCTAGACCCTAAAACCCTAGCCCTAAACCCTAAACACCAATCCCTAAACCCTAGACCCTAAACCCAAACCACAAAACCCTAATCCTTAAATCCTAAACCAAAACCCCAAACCCAAAAGCCTAAAACACAAACCCTTAATGCTAAACTCTAGACCCTAATCCCTAAACCTAATCCCTAGAACCCACACATTAAATTCTAAACCCTAATCCCAAAAACCTATACCCTAAACGTTAGACCCTAAGACACTAATCCCCAAACCCTAAACCCCAAAACCTAAAGCCTAAACTCGAAACTCTAAACCCTAAACCCTGAACTTTGAACCTTTTCCCTAGACGTAATCCTAATCCCTAAAACCTAAACCATAAACCCTAAACCCTAGAGCCTAGACCCTAGACCCTAATACCTAAACCCTAAACCCAATCCTAAAATCGTAAACCCTAAACCCTAAATACTAATCCCAAAAGCCTAAACCCTAAATAATAAATGATATACCCTGAAACAAAAAACCAAAGCCCTAAATCCTAAATCCTAAACACCAAACCATAATCCCAAAACCCTAAACTCTAAACTCTAAACTCTAAACCTTAACCTAAACCCTAAACCCTAAACCCTAAAACCTAAGCCTGAAACTCTCAACCGAAAGCCCTACACCCTAAACCCTAGCCCCAAAACTCAAAACCCAAAATAGTAAACGCTAAAGTGTAAATCCTAGACCCATAACCCTATACCCTATACCCTAAACCCTAAACCCTAAACCCTAAAACATAAATTGTAAACCCTAAACCAAAAACCCCCAACCTTAGAACCTCAATCCCCAAACCCAAAACCAAAAACCCTAAACCCTAAACTCTAACCGTAAACCCCAAACCCTAAACCCTATACCTTAAATCAAAAACACGAAACCCTAAACCCTAAACCTTGAACCTGAACCCTGAACCCTAAACCCTAAACCTTAAAGCATAAAGCCTAAACCCAAGACCCGAAACCCTAAACCCTAAACCCTAAACCCTAAACCCTAAACCCTAAACCCTGCACACTAAAACAGTAACCCTAAATTCTAAACCCTAAACCTCATAGCCTAAAGCGTATACTATAAGGCAAAAACCCTAAACCCTAAAACTTAACCCAAAACCATAAACTCTAAACACTAGAACCTAAAGCCCTAATCCTTAAACCCTCAACCCAAAACCATAAACCCTCAACCATAAACCCTAGACCCAAAATCCTAAGACTTAAACACCAAACCCTAAACCCTACATGCTAAAAGGTTCACGGTTTTGGGTTTAGGGTTTAGGGTTTAATGTATAAGGCTTTAGGGTTTAGGCTTTGGGTTTTACGCTTTAGAGTTTTGAGTTTATGGTCTAGGGTTTTAGGGTTAGTGTCTGTGGTGTAGGGTTTAGAGTATAAGCTTTAGGGTTTAGGCTTTAGGGATTGCTCTTTTGGGTTTAGGGTTAAATATTTAGTGTTTTGGGTACAGGCTTTAGGCTTTAAGGTTTACGATTAACTGTTTAAGGTTTATGGTTTAGGGTTTTGGAATTGGTGTTTAGAATTTTGGGTTTAGGGTTTGGGGTTTCGGGTTCATCGTTTTGAGGTGAGGGTTTAGGGATTAGGGTTTTTGGGTTTGCGCTTTAGGGTTTGTGGTTTGGGGTTTAAGTTTTAGTGGTTAGTGTTTAGGCTTAGCGTTTAGGATTTGGAGTTCATTTATAGGGGTTTAGGAGTTTCGGGAATAGGTTAGAGTTTAGGCTTTTAGGTTTTGGCTTTTTGGATAAAGGTTCGAGGGTTTGGGGTTTTGGGTTTAGGGTTTACGATTTATGTGTTAGGGTTTTGGGTTTTGGGTTTAGGGTTTAGAGTTTAGGGTTAAGGGTTTGGGTTTAGGGTTTAGGGTTTAGGTTTCAGGGTTTAGGGTTTGAGGTTTATAGTTTTGGGATTAGGGTTTAGCGTTTAGGGTTTAGGATTTATGGTGTAGGGTTTAATGTATAGGGCTTTAGGGTTTTGGCTTAGGGTTTTACGCTTTAGAGTTTTGAGTTTATGGTTTAGTGTTTTAGGGTTTAGTGTTTGTGGTGTAGGGTTTAGAGTATAAGCTTTTGGGTTTACGGTTTAGGGATTAGTCTTTTGGGTTTAGGGTTTAGGGTTTAGGTTTTAGGGTTTAGGGTTTAGGGTTTAGGGTTTAGGGTTTAGGGTTTAGGGTTTAGAGTTTAGGGTATAGGGTTTAAGGTTTAGGGTTTAGGGTACAGGCTTTTGGCTTTAAGGTTTACGGTTAACTATTTAGGGTTTTGGGTACTGGCTTTGGGCTTGAAGATTTATGGTCAACAGATTAAGGTTTACGGTTTAAGGTTTAGGGTTTGGTGTTTAAGATTTAGGGTTTAGGGTTTAGGGTTTATTGTTTTTGGCTGAGGGTTTAGGGATTAGGGCTTGAGGGTTTGGGGCTTAGGGTTTATGATTTGGGGTTTAAGTTTTAGGGTTTAAGGTTTAGGGTTCATGGTGTAGGGGTTTGGGAGTTAAGGAATATTGGGCTTTAATGCTTCGGGCATAGGGTTAGTGGTTTGGGATTTTGGGTCTAGGGTTTGACGTTTTTAGGTAAAAGGTTTAGGGCTTAGGGTTGACGATTTAGAGTTTACTATCTTAGGGTTTAGGGTTTAGGTTTTCGGGATTAGGGTTTAGAATTTAAGGTCTAGGTTTTAGCGTTTAAGTTTTAGGGTTTTGGGATTAGGGTTTTGGGTTTAGGGTTAAGGATTCTCTGTTTAGGGTTTGAGGTTCAGGCTTTAGTGTTTCGGATTAGGGTTTAGGGTTTAGGTTTTACGGTTTTGCGCTTTTGGGCTTAGTTTTTTGGGTTTAGAGTTTAAGGTTTAGGGTTTTGTGATTAGGTTTTGGGTTTAGGGTTTGAGCTTTTGGGTTAATGGTTTGGGATTAAGGGTTTGGGTTCAGGGTTTAGGGTTTACGGTTTGTGTTTGGGTTCAGTGTTTAGGGTTTACGGTTTGGGTTTAGTTAGGGTTTAGGGTTTAGGATTTATGGTTTAGGTTTTAATGTATAGTGCATTAGGGTTTTAGGCTTTAGACATTAGAGTTTAAGGTTTAGGGTTTTAGGGCTTTGTGGGTTTTAGGGTTTAGTGTTTGTGGTGTAGGGTTTTAGGTTAAGGGTTTACATTTTAGGGTATAATCTTTACGGTTTAGTGTTTAGGGTTTAGGGTTTAGGGATTAGGCTTTGGGGTTTAGGGTTTAGAGTTTTGGGTTCAGGGTTTAGAGTTTGGGTTTTGGGTTTAGGGTGTAGGGTTTAAGGTTTTCCGTTTAGGGTTTGGGGTACAGGCTTTAGGCTTCAAGGTTTACGATTAACTGTTTAAGGTTTATGGTTTAGGGTTTGGAGTTTGGTGTTTAGGATTTAGGGTTTAGGATTTGGGGTTTAGGTTTAGGGTTTAGGGTTTTAAGGTTTAGGATTTTGGGTTTAGGCCTTATAGTATAGGCTTTAGGCTGTGGTTCACGGTTTAGGGATTTTGGTTTAGGGTTTAGAATTTAGGGTTATGGTTTTAGTGTGTGAGGTTTAGGGTTTAGGGTTTAGGGTTTTGGGTATAGGCTTTTGGCTTTAAGAGTTAGGGTTCAAGGTTTTGGGTTCAGGGTTTAGGGTTTAGGGTTTCGGGTTTTGTATTTGGGGTATAGGGTTTTGGGCTTGGGGTTTACGATTTTTGTTTTGGGTTTTGGATCAAGGTTCTAGGGTTTGGTGTTTTGGGTTCAGGGTTTACGATTAAGTTTTAG
>NW_024870660.1:53420-53687 GCF_013358625.1 Macadamia integrifolia
TTTTCTATTTTGGGTTTCGGCTTTTTGGGTTAGGGTTTAGGGAGTCGGGGTTTGGGTTGAGGGTTTCAGGTTGCGGTTTTAGGGTTTAGGGTTTAGGGTTTAGGATGAGGTTTAGGGTTTAGGGGTTAGGGTTTAGGGTTTTGGGATTAGGGTTTAGTGTTTAGGGTTTAGAATTTAGGGCTTTGGGTTTAGGGTTTAGGGTTTACGGTCTATGGTCTAGGTTAGGGTTTAGGATTTAAGGTTTAGGGTTTACGGTCTAGGGTCTAG
>NW_024870660.1:54546-69839 GCF_013358625.1 Macadamia integrifolia
ACATACATAATCTTTTTATTCTCTCACCATTTCTTCTGTTTTCTTCTCTTTACTTCTCTTTCTTAGATTATTTTTTCTTTTCTTTTCTTCTCTTGGCTACCAAACATAGCCTTAGGGTTTAGTGATTAGAGTTTAGTGTTTAGGGTTTAGGGTTTATTGTATATGGTTTAGAATTTGGGGTATAGGGCTTTGGGGTTTAGGGTTTAGGGGTTAGGGGTTTACAGTTTAGGTATTAGAGTTTAGGGTTTAGGGTATTAGGGTTTAGGGTTTAAGGTTTAGGGATTATGGTTTGATCTTAGGGTATAGGTTCTAAGCTTTAGGGTTTAGGGTCTTGGATTTAGGGTTTAGGGTCTCGGATTTAGGGTTTAGGGTTTAGGGTTTAGGGTTAAGGTATTTGGGTTTAGGGTTATGCTTTGGGGTTTAAGGTTTTGGGTTTAAGATTTGGGTTTGGGGTTTAGGATTTATGGTTTAGGGATTTGGGATTCTTGTTTTGGGTTTAGGTTTAATGGTTCAGGGTTCAGGTTTAAGGTTTAATTTCTAGGGTTCTTGGTTTTAGGCTTTCATGGTCTAGGTCTTTTGTTTTGGGTTTTTCGGTTTAGGGATTAGGATTTAGGATTTAAGTTATAGGAATTTAGGGTTTAGTCTTAAGATTTTAAGCTTTAGGGATTAGAGTTTAGGGTTTAGAGTTTTAGGGTTTAGTGTTTGTGGTGTAGGGTTTTGAGTCAAGCGTTAAGGGTTTAGGGTATAAGCTTTAGGGTTTAGGGTTTAGGGTTTAGGGTTTAGGGATTTGGCTTTGGGGTTTAGGGCTTAGAGTTTTCAGTTTTGGGTTTAGAGTTTAGGGTTAGGGTTTAGGTTGTAGGGTTTAAGGTTTAGGGTTTAGGGTTTTAGGTACAGGCTTTAGGCTTTAAGGTTTATGGTTAACTTTTTAAGGTTTAGGGTCTAGGGTTTAGGGTTTGGTGTTTAGGATTTAGGGTTTAGGTATAGGGTTTGGGGTTTTGGGTTTTGGGTTGAGGGTTTAGGGTATTGTGTTGAGGGTTTGGCGTTTGCGGTTTTTGGTTTAGGGTTTAAGTTTAAGTGTTTAGGGTTTAGGCTTTAGTTTATAGGCATTAGGCTATGAGGTTTAGGGTTTAGGGTTTAGAGTTTCGGGTTCGGGGTTTAGTGTGTAGGCTTTTGGGTTTAGGGTTTATTATGTTGGGTTTAGGTATGTTGGGTTTAGGGTTTAGGTATTAGGGTTTTAGGGTTTGTGGTTTAGGGTTTATGGTTTGGGGTTTAAGTTTTAGGGTTTAGGCATTAGGCTTTTGCATTTAGGGTTTTGATTTCTTAGTATAGGGGTTTAGGAGTTAAGGGATATAGGGCTTTACAGTTTCAGGCATTGGGTTAGGGGTCTAGGGTTTAGGGTTTTTAGGTATAAGGTTTAGGGCTCAGGGTTGACGATTTAGGATTTAGAATCTTAGGGTTTGGGTTTAATGTTTTCAGGATTAGGGTTTAGAATTTAAGGTCTAGGGTTTAGCATTTTAGTTTTAGGCTTAAGGGATTAGGGTTCTGGCTTTATGCTTAAGGGTTTTGGAGTTTAGGCTTTACGGTTTTGGGATTAGGGTTTAGGGTTTAGGGATATGGGTTTGGGTTTGGGTTTGGGTTTGGGTTTGGGCTGAGCGTTCAGGGTTTAGGGTTTAGACTTTATGGTTTAGGGTTTCGGTCCAAGGTTTTTGGTTTTGGGTTTAGGGTTTAGGTTTTATGGTTTAGGTTTTAATGTAGAGGGCTTTAGGGTCTAGTCTTATGGTTTTAGGCTTTAGGTATTAGAGTTTAAGGTTTCGGGTGTTTTAGGGTTTAGTGGGTATTAGGGTTTAGTGTTTGTGTTGTATGATTTTGGGTTAAGGGTTTAGGTTTTATTGTATAAGCTTTAGGGTTTAGTGTTTAGTGATTAGGCTTTGGGAGTTATGGTTTAGAGTTTTGGGTTAAGGGTTTAGAGTTTAGGGTTTAGGGTTTAGGGTGTAGGGCTTAAGGTTTACGGTTTAGGGTTTTGGGTACAGGCTTTAGACTTTAAGGTTTACAGTTGACTGTTTGAGGTTTATGGTTTAGGGTTTAGGGTTTAGGGTTTAGGGTTTAGGGTTTGGTGTTTAGGATTTAGAGTTTAGGATTTGGGAATTAGCTTTGGGTTTAGGGTTTACGGTTTAGGGTTGTGGTTTTAGTGTGTAGGGTTTAGGGTTTAGCGTTTTGGGTATAGCCTTTAGGCTTTAAGGTTTATGGTTCAAGATTTAGGGTTCAGGGTTTGGGGTAGGTTTTGGGTTTTGGATTTATTGTATAGGGTTTAGGGTTTGGGGCTTAGGGTTAGAGTTTAGGGTTTAGGGTTTTTGGTTTTCTGTTTTTGGATTATGGCTCTCGAGTTTAGGGTTTTGTGTTTAAGGTTTACGATTTAAGGTTTAGGGTTTAGGGTATCAGGTATTGGGCTATGGGCCTATGGTTTACTGTTTTGGGTTTGGGCTTTTGGGGTTAGGGTTTAGGGAGTTGAGGTTTAAGGGTTTAGGGTTAGGTTAAGCTTTAGGGTTTAGGGTTTAGGGTTTAGGGTCTTGGGATTAGGGATTATCGTTTAGGGTTTAGGATTACGGGTTTTTAGTTTTGGGTTTCGGACTTATGGTTTATGGTCTAGGGTTTGGGGTCTGGGGTTTGGGGTCTGGGGTTTAGGTTTTAGGGTTTATGGATTAGTGTTTAGGGTTTAGGGTTTACAGTTTTGCGGTTTGGGTTTAGGGTTTAGGGATTTGGGTCCTAGGGTTTAAGATTTAGGGTTTTTGGTGTAGGGTCTAGGGTTTAGGGATTATGGTTTAGGTTTTAGGGATTATGGTTTGGTCCAATGTTTAAGGTTTGAGGTTCAGGGTTTAGGGATTAGGGTTTAGGGTTTAGAGTTTAGGGTTTAGGGTTTGGGGTATAGGGTTTGGGAATTAGTGTCTTGGGGTTGAGGGTTTAGGGTAAAGATTTTGTGGATTAGGGTTTAGAATTTAAAGTGTGGCGTTAAAGGTTTAAGGTTTAGGCATTAGGCTTTAGCGTTTAGGGTTTCGATTTCTTGGTATAGGGGTTTAGGAGTTAGGGATATAGGGCTTTACAGTTTCGGGCATTGGGTTAGGGGTTTGGAATTTTCGGGTCTAAAGTTTAGGGTTTTTAGGTATAAGGTTTTGGGCTCAGGGTTGACGATTTAGGGTTTAGAATCTTAGGGTTTGGGTTTAAAGTTTTTGGGATTAGGGTTTAGAATTTAAGGTCTAGGGTTTAGCATTTTTGTTTTTGGCTTAAGGGATTAGGGTTCTGGCTTTTTGGTTAAGGGTTTTAGGGTTTAGGCTTTAGGCTTTAGGGTTTTGGGATTAGGGTTTAGGGTTTTGGTTTTACGGTTTTGGGCTTAGTGTTTTGGGTTTAGGGTTTAAGGTTTAAGGATTTGTGATTAGGTTTTGGGTTTTGTGATTAGGTTTTAGGTTTAGGGTATAAGCTTTAGGGTTTAGGGTTTAGGGTTTAGGGTTTAGGGTTATGGGTTTGGCTTTGGGTTTCGGGTTTAGGGTTTAGGGTTCAGACTTTCCGGTTTAGGGTTTCTGTCCAAGGTTTTTGGTTTAGGGTTTAGAGTTTAGGTTTTATGGTTTAGGTTTTAATGTAGAGGGCTTTAGGGTTTATTCTTAGGGTTTTAGGCTTTAGGTATTAGAGTTTAAGGTTTCGGGTGTTTTAAGGTTTAGTGGGTATTAGGGTTTAGTGTTTGTGCTGTATGATTTTTGGTTAAGGGTTTAGGTTTTATTGTATAAGCTTTAGGGTTTAGTGCTTAGTGATTAGGCTTTGGGGGTTATGGTTTAGAGTTTTGGGTTAAGGGTTTATAGTTTGGGGTTTAGGGTTTAGCGTGTAGGGCTTAAGGTTTACGGTTTAGGGTTTTGGGTGAAGGCTTTAGACTTTAAGGTTTACGGTTGACTGTTTAAGGTTTATGGTTTAAGGTTTAGGGTTTGGTGTTTAGGATTTAGGGTTTAGGATTTAGGTTTAGCTTAGGGTTTAGGGTTTAGGGTTGTGGTTTTAGTGTGTAGGGTTTAGGGTTTACGGTTTTGGGTATAGACTTTAGGCTTTAAGGTTTATAGTTCAAGATTTAGGGTTCAGGGTTTAGGGTAGGTTTTGGGCTTTGGATTTATTGTATAGGGTTTAGGGTTTGGGGCTTAGGGTTAGAGTTTAGGGTTTAGGGTTTTTTGTTTTCGGTTTTTGGATTATGGTTCTCGAGTTTAGGGTTTTGGGTTCAGGGTTTACGAATTAAGGTTTAGGGTTTAGGGTATCAGGTATTGGGTTATGGGCCTATGGTTTACGGTTTAAGGTTTACTATTTTGGGTTTCGGCTTTTGGGGTTAGGGTTTAGGGAGTCGGGGTTAGGGTTGAGGTTTAAGGGTTTAGGTATAGGTTAAGCTTTAGGGTTTAGGGTTTAGGGTCTTGGGATTAGGGTTTATCGTTTAGGGTTTAGGATTACGGGTTTTTTGTTTAGGGTTTCGGGCTTATGGTTTATGGTCTAGGGTTTGGGGTTTGGGGTTTGGGGTTTAGGGTTTAGAATTTAGGGTTTATGGATTAGTGTGTAGGGTTTAGGGTTTACAGTTTTGGGGTTTGGGTTTAGGGTTTAGGAATTTGGGTCCTAGGGTTTAAGATTTACGGTTTTTGGTGTAGGGTCTAGGGTTTAGGGTTTATGGTTTAGGTTTTAAGGATTATGGTTAGGTCCAGGGTTTAAGGTTTGAGGTTTAGGGTTTAGGGATTAGGGTTTAGGGTTTAGAGTTTTGGCTTTAGGGTTTGGGGTATTGGGTTTGGGGTTTAATGTCTTGGGGTTGAGGGTTTAGTGTAAAGATTTTGTGGATTAGGGTTTAGAATTTAAAGTGTGGGGTTAAAGGTTTAAGGTTTAGGCATTAGGCTTTAGCGTTTAGGATTTCGATTTCTTGGTATAGGGGTTTAGGAGTTAATGATATAGGGCTTTACAGTTTCGGGCATTGGGTTAGGGGTTTGGAATTTTCGGGTCTAGGGTTTACGGTTTTTACGTATAAGGTTTAGGGCTCAGTGTTGACGATTTAGGGTTTAGAATCTTAGGGTTTGGGTTTAAAGTTTTCGGGATTAGGGTTTAGAATTTAATGTCTAGGGTTTAGCATTTTTGTTTTTGGCTTAAGGGATTAGGGTTCTGGCTTTATGGTTAAGGGTTTTATGGTTTAGGCTTCAGGGTTTTGGTATTAGGGTTTAGGGTTTTGGTTTTACGGTTTTGTGCTTAGTGTTTGGGGTTTAAGGTTTAAGGTTTAAGGATTTGTGATTAGGTTTTGGGTTTTGTGATTAGGTTTTGGGTTTAGGGTATAAGGTCTAGGGTTTAGGGTTATGGGTTTGGGTTTTGGTTTGGGTTTGGGTTTGGGTTTCGGGTTTAGGGTTTAGGGTTCAGACTTTACTGTTTAGGGTTTCGGTCCAAGGTTTTTGGTTTAGGGTTTAGAGTTTTGGTTTTATGGTTTAGGTTTTAATGTAGGGGGCTTTAGGGTTTAGTCTTAGGGTTTTAGGCTTTAGGTATTAGAGTTTAAGGTTTTGGGTGTTTTAAGGTTTAGTGGGTATTGGGGTTTAGTGTTTGTGTTGTAGGATTTTGGGTTAAGGGTTTAGGTTTCATTGTATAAGCTTTAGGGTTTAGTGTTTAGTGATTAGGATTTGGGGGTTATGGTTTAGAGTTTTGGGTTAAGGGTTTAGAGTTTAGGGTTTAGGGTTTAGGGTGTAGGGCTTAAGGTTTACGGTTTAGGGTTTTGGGTACAGGCTTTAAGGTTTATGGTTTAGGGTTTAGGGTTTGGTGTTTAGGATATAGGGTTTAGGATTTGGTGTTTAGGTTAGGGTTTAGGGTTTAGGGTTGAGGTTTTAGTTTGTAGGGTTTATGGTTTAGGGTTTTGGGTTTTGGGTATAGGCTTTAGGCTTTAAGGTTTATGGTTCATGGTTTAGGGTTCAGGGTTTAGGGTTTAGGGTTTAGGGTTTAGGGTTTCGGATTTTGGATTTATTATATAGGGTTTAGGGTTTGAGGATTAGGGTTAGAGTTTAGGGTTTAGGGTTTTTGGTCTTGGGTTTTTGCATTATGGTTCTAGAGTTTGGGGTTTTGGGTTTAGGGTTTACGATTTAAGGTTTAGGCTTTAGGGTATCAGGTATTGGGTTATGGACCTATGGTTTACTGTTTAAGGTTTACTGTTTTGGGTTTCGGCTTTTGGGGTTAGGGTTTAGGGAGTCAGGGTTAGGGTTGAGGTTTTAGGGTTTAGGTTTAGGTTAAGCTTTAGTGTTTAGGGTTTAGGGTTTAGGGTCTTGGGATTAGGGTTTATCATTTAGGGTTTAGGATTTTGGGTTTTTCGTTTAGGGTTTGGGGCTTATGGTTTATGGTCTAGGGTTTGGGGTTTTGGGTTTAGGCTTTAGGGTTTATGGATTATTGTTTAGGGTTTAGGGTTTACAGTTCTGGGGTTTGGGTTTAGGGTTTAGGGATTAGGGTCTTAGGGTTTAAGATTTAGGGTTTTGGGTGTAGGGTCTATGGTTTAGGGTTTATGGTTTAGGTTTTAGGGATTATGGTTAGGTTTTAGGGTTTAAGGTTTGAGGTTCAGGGTACAGGGATTAGGGTTTAGGGTTTAGAGTTTAGGCTTTAGGGTTTGGGGTATAGGGTTTGGGGATTAGTGTCTTAGGGTTGAGGGTTTAGGGTAAAGGTTTTAGGGATTAGGGTTTAGAATTTAAGGTGTGGGGTTTAAGGTTTAAGGTTTAGGGTTTATGGATAGGGTTTAGGGTTTAGGGTGAAGGGTTTAGGCTTTAAGGTTTTCGGACTATGGTTTAGGGTTTAGGTTTTACGTTTTTGGGTTTAGGCTTTTGGGTTTAGGATTTAAGGCTTAGAGTTTTGTGATTAGGGTTTAGGGTCTAGAGTTTAGGGTTTGGGGTTTAGGGTTTAGGGTTTAGGGTTTGGGGTTTAGTGTTGAGGGTTACATTTTAGGGTTTAGGTTTTAGAGAATTAGGGTCTGGGGTGTAGGGTTTAGGGCTTAGGGTTTAGGGTTTGAGCTTAATGTATAGGCTTAAGGCTTTCAAGTTTAGGGTTTAAGGTCTGTAGTTTGGGGCCTAGTATTTAGGGATTTGGGGTTAGTGTTTAGTGTTTAGGGTTTAAGAATTAGGGCTTAGGGTTTGAGGTTTCTGGTTTTGGATTTAGGGTACAGGGTTTGGGGTATTGTGTTTAGAGTTTAGGGTTCATGCTTTTTGGTTTTGGGTTTTGGGATTAGGGTTTGAGGGTTTGGGGTTTTGGGTTTAGGGTTTGGGATTTAAGTTTTCGGGTTTTGGGTTTAGGGGTTAAGGTTTAGGGTATAGCGTTTTGGGTCTAGGGTTTACAGTTTAGGGTTTACTATTTTGGGTTTCAGGTTGTGGTGTACGGGTTTAGGGAGTAAGGGTTTGGGTTAAGGGTTTCGGGTTTAGGTTTTAGGGTTTAAGGTTTAGGTTTTTGGGATTAGGGTTTAGTGTTTGGGGTTTTGGGTTTAGGGTTTAGGGTTTTATGTTTAGGGTTTTATGTTTAGGGTTTATGGTTTATGGTTTAGGGTTTAGAGATTAGTGTTTAGGGTTTAGGATTTGGTGTTTGGGGTTTCTGCTTTAGGGTTTGCCGGTTAGGGTCTTATGGTTAAGGGTTTAGGGTTTAGGGTCAGGCGTTTAGGGTTTAGGGTTTAGGGTTTAGGGTTTAGGGTTTAGGTTTTAGGGATTAGGGTTTGGTCTAGGGTTTAGGGTTTAAAGTTCAGGGTTTAGGGATTAGGGTTTAGGGTTTAGAGTTTATGCTTTAGGGTTTAGAGTTTATGCTTTAGGGTTAGGGGTTTAGGGATTAGTGTCTTCGGATTTAGGGTTTAGGGTTTCGGTTTTACGGATTTGAGTTTAGAATTTAAGGTCTAGGGTTTAGGGTTTAACGTTTAGGGTTTAGGGATTAATTGTTAGGGTTTAGGGTTTGGGGTTTGGGGTTTGGGGTTTAGGGTTTGGGGTTTTGGCCTTAGGGTTTTCGGATTCGGGTTTAGGGTTTATGTTTTTCGGTTTTGGGTGTAGGTTTGGGGTTAAGGGTTTAAGGTTTAGGGTTTTGTGATTAGGGTTTAGGGTCTAGGGCTTAGGTTTTTAGGTTTAGGGTCTAGGGTTTAGGTTTTAGGTTTTGGTTTAAGGTTTAGGGTTTGGGTTTTGGGGTTTTGGGTTTTGGGTTGAGGGTTTGGCGTTTAGGGTTCATGGTTTAGGATTTAAGTTTTATAGTTTTGGGTTTAGGCTTTAGGGTATAGGCTTTAGGCTATGAGGTTTAGGGTTTAGGTTTTGGGTTTAGGGTTTAGTGTTTAGGGTTAAGGGTTTGGGTTAAGGGTTTAGGGTTTTGGTTTTAGGGCTTAGTGTTTGAGGCTCACGGTTTTGGGTTCAGGTTTTAGGGTTTAGGATTTATGGTTTAGGGTTTAATGTATAGGGCTTGAGGGTTTAGGCTTAGGGTTTTACGCTTTACAGTTTTTAGTTTAGGGTATCAGGTTTTAGGGTTTAGTGATTGCGGTGTAGGGTTTAGAGTATAAGCTTTAGGGCTTAGGGTTTATGGTTTAGGGATTAGTCTTTTGGGCTTAGGGTTTGGGGTTTAGGGTTTAGGGTTTAGGGTGTAGGGTTTAAGGTTGAGGGTTGAGGGTTTAGGGTTTAGAGTTTTGGGTGCAGGCTTTAGGCTTTAAGGTGTATGGTTAAATGTTTAGGGTTTAGGGTTTAGGGTTTTTAGTAAAGGCTTTCGACTTTATGGTTTACAGTTAATTGTTTAAGGTTTATGGTTTAGGGTTTTGGAATTGGTGTTTACGATTTAGGGTTTAGGGTTCGTGGTTTAGGGTTTCGGGTTTATTCTTTCGAGGTCAGGGTTTAGGGATTAGGGTTTTGAGTTTATGGTTTATAGTTTGGGTTTTAAGTTTTAGGGTTTTGGGTTTAGGCTTTAGTGTTTAGGGTTTAGAGTTCATGGTATAGAGGTTTAGGAGTTAAGGGATATAGGGCTTTATGGTTTCGGGCATGGGGTTAGGTGTTTGGGATTTTGGGTCTAGGGTTTAGGGCTTTAGTTATTAGGTTTAGGGCTTATGGTTGACGATTTAGGGTTTAGAATCTTAGGGTTTTTGGGTTTAGGGTTTAAGTTTACGATATTAGGGTTTTGAATTTAAGGTCTAGGGCTTAGAATTTAAGTTTCCGGGTTTAGGGATTAGGGTTTTGGGTTTAGGGTTAAGGGTTTGTTTTTTAGGATTTGGGGTTTAGGCTTTAGGGTTTCAGAATAGGGTTTAGGGTTTAGGTTTTGCGGTTTTGGGCTTAGTGTTTTGGGTTAAGGGTTTAAGGTTTAGGGTTTTGTGATTAGGTTTTAGGGTCTAGGGTTTAAGGTTTCGGGTTTAGGGTTTAGGGTTAAGGTTTTGGGTTTAGGGTTTAGGCTTTTGGCTTTAGGCTTTAGGCTTTAGGGTTTAGGGTTTGGGTTCAAGGTTTTGGGTTTGGTTAGGGTTTAGGGTGTAGGAATTACGGTTTAGGTTTTAATGTATAGGGCTTTAGGGTTTTAGGCGTAAGAGATTAGAGTTTAAGATTTAGGGTTTAGTGGGTTTAAACCCTAATCCCAAAACCCTAAACCCTAAACCCTCAATCTTGACCTAAACCATAAACCTTAAAACCTAAACACAAAACCCAAAACCAAAAACCCAATCCCTAAACCCTAACCCCAAAACCAGAAACCAAAACCGTAAATCCTATATTGTAAACCCTAGATCCACCCTAAACCCTATACCCTAAACACTAAACCGTAAACCCAAAACCCTAAAACTTAAACCCAAACCTAAACCCTTTCCCCAAACCCTAGAACCCAAGTTGCAAAACCCAAAACCAAAAACCACAAACCCTAAACTCCAAACACTAAACCCCAAACCCTAAACCCTAAATCCAAAACCCGAAACCCTAATCCCTAAACCCGAAACCCTAAACCTTAAACCTAAAGCCAATACCCAAAACCTAAAAGCCTAAACCCTAAACCCTAGACACTGAACCCTTAACCCTAAACTTATACCCTAAACCTCATAGCCTTAAAGCCTATAACCTAAAGCCTAAACCTGAAACCCTAAACCCTAAACCCAAACCCTAAACCCTAAACCCTATAAACCCTAAACCCTAAACCATAATTCCTAAACACCAAACACTAAACCCTAGACCCTAAATGTTAAACAGTTAACCGTAAACCTTAAAGCCTAAAGCTTATACCAAAAACCCTAAACCCTAAACCCTAAACCCTAAACCTTAAACCCTACACCCTAAACCATAAACCCTAAACCGTAAACTCTAAAGCCTAAACCAAAAACTCCAAACCCTAAACCCGAAAACCAAATAATCAAAAAACCCTAAAGCTTAAAGCTTGTATCAACCCTAAACCCTAAACCCCAAAGCCAAATAATCCCAAAATCCTAAACCTTAAAGCTTATACCCTATACCCTAAACCCTAAACTCAAAACACTACACCACAAACACTAAACCCTAAAACCCTAAACCTTAAACTCTGATCCCTAAATCCTAAAATCTTAAGCCCAAACCCTAAAGCCCTATAACCTAAACCCTAAACCCTAAACCCTAAACCGTAAATCATAATCCTTAAACCCTAAATCCCTAATCCCGAAATCCTAAACCCTATATCCCTAATCCCTAAACCCAGAAACCCAAAACCAAAAGCCTAAACCATAAAAACCTAAAACCCATAACGCTATACCCTAAACATTAAACTCAAAATTGTAAACCCTAAACACTAAAACTCAAAATCGTAAACCCTAAACACTAAACCCTAAACCCTAAACATTAAAACCTAAATCCTAAACCCTAAATCCTAATCCCTCAACCCTAAACCCTAAAGCTGAACCAGAAACACTAAAACCTACTCCTTAAAGCCTAAACCTCTCCCCCAAACCCTCAACCCAATACCCTAAACCCTAAACCCTAAACCCTAAACCCTAAACCCTAAACCCTAAACCTTAAATCATTAAACCTAACCCCAATACACTAAGCCCAAATCCCTAAGCCTTAAAACCTGAACCTAAAACCCAAGTCTTAAACCCTAAACCATACACTCTAAACCATAACCCTAAACACAAATACGTTAACCCTAAACCCTAAACCCTAAATCCATGACCCTGAACCTTAAAGCCTAAAGCCTATGCCCTATAATCAAACCCTAATCCCTAAACCCTAAACCCTACACCCTAAACCCTAATACCCTCAATGCTAAACCATAATCCCTAACCCCTAAACCCCTAAACCCCTAACCCTAGACCCTAAACACTAAAGCCATATACCCTAAATTCAAAACCATATATTGTAAACCCTAAACACTAAACTCTAATCACTAACCCCTAAATCCTAAATTCTAAACCCTAAACCATCAACCCCACGCCGTAAACCTTATATCTAAAAACCCTAAACCTTAGACCCGAAATCCCAAATCCTTAACCCTAAGCCCGAAACCGTAAAGCCCTATATCCCGTAAATTATAAACCCTGAGAACAAAAAGTCTAAACCCGAAACGCTAAACCCTAGACCCTAAACTCTGTACCTTAAAGCATAAACCCTAAGACCCTAAACCCTAAACACTAAATCCTAAAACCTAAACCCTAAAACCTGAACATTAAACCATTAACCCTAAACCCAAAACACTAAGCCCAATTTCCTGAACACTAAATCATAAACCCCAAACCCTAGACCTTAAACCCTAAACCCAAAACCATAAATGCTAAATCCAAGACCCTAAACTCGAAAGCCTTAATCCTATACACTAGGCTCAAACCCAAATCCCTAAGCCCTAAACCATACACCCTAGACCTTAAGACCCTAAACCCCAAACCCTAAACCCTGAACCCCAATCCCTAAACCCTAGACCCAAAACCCTAATCATAAAACCCTAATCCTTAAATCCTAAACCCAAACCATAAACCGAAAAACGTAAACCCAAAACCCTAAACCATAATCCCAAAACCCTAAAGCCCAAACCCTAAACCCTAAACCCTAAACCCTAAACCCTAATCCAAAAACCCAAAACCTTAAAACCTAAACCCCACACCTTAAATTCCAAACCCTAATCGCTAAAAGATATACCCTAAAACATAAACCCTAAGACACTAATTCCAAAACCCTAAACCCCAAACCATAAAGGCCAAACTCTAAACCCTAAACACTAACCCTAAACCCAGAACCATAAACCTTAAACCTCAGACCTAAGCCTAATCCCTAAAACCTAAACCCTAAACCCTAAACTATAGACCCTAGACCCTAAAACCTAAATCTTAAACCTAAGACGCTAATCCCAAACCCTAAACCCTAAACCCGAAACCATAAACCCAATACCCAAAACACTAATTCCTAAACCCTAAACCCTAAACAATATACCATAAAACCTAAGCCATAAACGTTAAATTAAACCCAAAACCCTAAAACCTAAGCCTGAAACCCTCAACCCAAACCCCTACTCCCTAAACCTTAACCCCAAAACTCTATTCCCAAAACCCTAAACCCAAAACCCAAAACTCTAGAACCTTAATCTAGAAACACAAAACCAATAACCCTAAACCCTAACCACTAACCCTAAACCCCAAACCCTAAACCCTGAACCATAAGCCCTTAACCCAAAACCTTAAAGCCTTAAAGTCTATACCCAAAACACTAAACCCTACACACTAAAACCATAACCCCAGACTCTAAACCCAAAACCCAAATACCTAAACCCTAAAACCCATAGACTAAAGCCTATAGCCCAAGGCCTAAACCCTAAACCAAAAAACTTAAACCCAAAACCATAAACCCTTAACCCCAAACCCTAAAAACCTAATCCCTAAACCCTAAAGGCTAAACCCTAAACGCTAAACCCCAAATCCTAAACCCTAAATCCTAAACACCAAACCCCAAACCCAGAACCCTAAATCATAAACCTTATAGCCTAACGCCTATACCCAAACCCTAAACCTTAGAACCTAAACCCTAAACCCTAATCACAAAACCCTAAACCTTAAACCCAAACCCCAAACCCTAAACCCTAAACCCTAAACCCGAAACCATAAAAACTATACCCTAAACCCTAATCCCAAATCCCGAAGGCCTAAACCCCAATCCCTAAACCACAAACAAATAACTCTAAACCCTAAACCCTAATCCCAAACCCCTAAACCCTAAACCCTAAACCCTAAACCCTAAACCCTAGACCTTAAATTCTAGACTCTCCCTAAAACCAAAACCCTAAACCCCAAACCCAAAAGCCTAAACTCTAAACCCTAAACCCTAATCCCTAAACCCTTAACTTTAAACTCTAAACCCTAGACCAAACCCTAATCCCTGAAACCTAAACGCTAAACCCTAAACCCCAGACCATAAACCCTAAACCCTAGACCCTAAACCCTAAACTCTTAACCCTAACCCTAAGACCCTAGTCGGTAAACCTAATCCCCAAACCCCAGACCCCAAATCCTAAACCCTAAACACTAATCCCTAAACCCTAAACCCAAAACCATAAACCATAAACCCTATACCCTAAACACAAAACCATAAATCCAAAACTCTAAACACTAAACCCTAATCCCAAAATCGTAAACCCAATATCTAAACCTTAACCTAAACCCTAAACCCTAAACACAAAACCCTAAATCCAAAACCCTAAACACTAAACCCTAATCCCAAAACCATAAACCCTGAACCCTAAACCTTATACTAAATCCTAATACCTAATACCTAAATCCGAAACCGTAAACCCAAAAACCTACACCCTAAACCCTAACCCTAAAACCCAAAATCGAAAACTGTATACCCTAACTATAAATCCACCCAAAACCCTCAACGCAAAACCATAAAACTAAACCCTAATCCCTAAACCGTTAAACTTAAACCTGAAATAACCTAGAGGGGGGGTGAATAGGTTATACTAGTGGAATTTAACTCTTTTCGATGTATAGATCACAAGTATGATTGTAATTTAAAAACAATACTGAATAAATAAAATAAGAACAACCACGACACAAGATATATAGTGGTTCAACTCAATTCGAGTCTAGTCCACTCCCTACAAGAATCCTCTTGTAAGGTATTCCACTAGTTCTCCCTTTCAGTACAGTAGGTAGGGAAGAAAAACCTTTACAATCTTTTTATGGATAAGAGTATCCTTACAAATCTCCTTTTCAGGCAGAGAGACGCCTTCACAATCTCTTTTAGAGGTAGAGAGAGACCTTTCTCTTTTTAGGATAAGAGTATCCTTACAATCCTAAGTACAGTCTAGAATTGTAAAAAACAGAAAATAAGAAATAGTGGAATAAGAGGAATACCTCAAGTGTGGTGCAAATGATAATGAATAATAAATGATAAGTGATGCACCTTTTGTAAAGTCCTCTCTTACAGCTTTGACTTGTACAGGAGAGAGTAGAGGACTTTGATTAAGACTTGAGCCTCTTGTTTGGGATTTGTGTAATAGAATAACTCAAGTAGAAAATAAACTTCTCTAATGCTTGCAACAATGCTCTTAAAACTCTTTCTTAATGAATAATTAATTAAGAGTGATTAGGGTATTTATAGGCGAACTTAGTGAAGCATTTTAGGTAGGAAATCAAGCTCTAACGGACATATTCTGGGTATACCGGTCGACCGCCATTGGTAGCCGGTCGACCGCTAAGAGTCGTTGTAGGCAAAAAAATAGCCGTTGGAGTACTTCCAGACAGGCACCGGTCGACCGGGACTTTCAGCCGGTCGATCGCCTATGGTCTCAGACAGGTCCAGTCGGCCGGGGATTCCAGACGGTCGACCGCCTATGGTCTCGATTGGTTCCGGTTGACCGGGGCTTCCAGCCGGTCGACCGCCAACATGACATGCTCTGTCATACTGACCAGTCACCAGTGTTTTGACTATAACTTTTTGGTCCGACCTTGGATTGATTTGAGATCAGTTGTGTTGGACTCACAACTCAATTTTCTACAACTTCTATGAAGGTTTCATCTCCTGATACTAACTTTAAGATTCCCTAAATACCCTTGAGTTAGGTTACTGTGTGTTCCACACCACTTAGAAATTTTCCATATCTACTCAAGCATGCTCTATGGTCATTCTAATATGATGCAATGCACATGCATGAGGTGAGTGCATATAAGTATGTGGAAATCATAAATTACATTGAAAATAACTAATCTATCCTAGTGGTCTTCTTCTTCACTCGAATCTTCCATTCTTTGGCCCTTCATCTTCTTTCCTTCTTGTTTGTTGTTTCATGTCTTTAAGCTTAGCTTCATGTCTTGATTCGACCTTCGATCTTCTAAGGGT
>NW_024870660.1:69859-151225 GCF_013358625.1 Macadamia integrifolia
ATCAAATTTAGAGCCAGAAAGTAAACAAGGATAGATAAAGTCATTTCCATAAATAATTCAACATTTATTTAAAGATAACACTATCATTTTCATTGTCAGGTCTTTTCTCCCCCTTTTGTCAACAGCAAAAAGGTAATCAAAACAACACAAAAAAAAATACTCCCCCTGAGTATGTGCCATATATAAAAATATCATAAGGTCACATTTCCATAAATGTCAAAAGTATATAATAATAACCGACAGAAACAAATAGAAAGTTGCAAAAAAAACATAATTCCTAATCTGCTGCATCCTCATCCTCCATGTCCGCCTCGTCATCGTCTTATTCGTCATCCTCATCATCCTCTTCGTGGCGGAGGAGCTTGAGAATCTCATTCTGCTTTCTTTCCATTTTTGCCAACTGGGCAAGGATGATGTTTCCAACTTTCTGAAGATCAGTAATAGTTGCATAGGCTGATGTCTCATCAATGCCTGTTTGCGGTGGCTGGCTGGGTCCAACAGAAGTCCTTTTGGAGGGCGTTGGCTGTTGGGGAAGAAGATGCATTTTGCGAATGGTGGAAATATTGATCTCTTGGGGAAATGGGTCAAATGATTCATCTGTAAAATCTACTTGAAAGTGGTCCATGATTTGGCAAATCATTCGTCCATAGGGTAGATTTCCCTTTTGAAGTCTATCACCATGGGTAATCATGGTTTTGAGCAGGATGTAAGGAAGGTTGATGGGTACACTTTTGCAGACATAGTAGGTAAGATAGGCATGAAATGGGGAGACTTCATCTCTATGACCACTCTTTGGAAGAATGTTGTAAGAGATGATAAGATTAACAATTCTCCCTATATCAGTAAGTTCTTTAGCCTTAATTTTGTGTGTATTAGCATATTCCTTCATAATGCTAGAGTACACACAGTCAACATCCATGAATTGTTCTATGTAGGTCTTGGGTTGGTAGTATTTGAGGTCCCCTGTCACAGAAATGTCTAGGATTTTTCCTAAGATCAGGATGTCGATGTCTATTGGAACGCCCTTAACATAGGAATGGACTAAAAGGGTGTCACCTTCACCAGAGAAGGTAAGGTTACAAAAGAACATTTTGATTAAATGGGGATAACAATGGGAGTCAAGTTTGAGAATGTTGCCCCATCCCAAAGCATCAAAAAGGTCTTTGATGTCATACCTGGACAAAGAGTCGGTATTAATGGTCCTACCTTGCTCTATGTTGCGAGAGATGTAAAGATCCCATGATTCTTGAGCAATGGTGGAAGAGAACCATATATCTTTGTCAGAGGCCTTCCTTTTTCCCTTCTGAGCCACGGTTTTCGTGCCTCTATTTGGGCGGTGAGAGTCCATGATGATTAGAGGTATAAGAGAGAAAGAGATGCAAGGATTTTTGGAGATGAATAGGAATGAATCTCAAGAGTTCTAGGGTAGAAGGAAGTTCTAAGCTAGGGTTTTGGGAGATGAATAGTCGAAATAGGGTTTTAGGCCAAATAGGATTCTAAAGTTGTTAAAAAATGAGTTAAAAATTTGATTTTAAAGAGTTTAGAATCGAATTTTCGGCGGCGCCGGTCGACCGGTATATTGTGGCAGTCGACCGGTATCCCTTTCGGTTAGAGGCAGTCGACCAGAAGTCATTGGTGGTCGACCGTCAAACTATTCTATCAGTGTCAGTCGACCGATATATTGGGGCGGTCGACCGGTTGAGTCCAAGAAATTTTCAGAACCTAAAAATTTCTGGCTGTGAAAAGGATTTTTCAAGTCCAGTGCTTTAGGAAAAGAATTTTCTTAAAAAATGTTTATTCAGCCAAACGGGTTCCAAATGCCAAGTTCCTTCCTTAGGAAACTAAAACGCTCTTCACCAAGAGGTTTGGTAAATATATCTACGAGTTGTTTATCAATTTCAATGAATTCTAGAGAGACATCACCATTTTGAATGGTGTCTCTTAGAAAGTGGTGTCGAATATCAATGTGCTTTTCCCTTGAGTGTAAAATGGGATTTTTACTCAAGTTTATGGTCGAAATGCACTCCAAAGTCCTGAAGAGTTTGCTTCATCCAAAGGATTTGAGCACAACATCTACCAACTGCAACATATTCAGCTTCTGTGGTAGATAAAGTAACAGAGTTTTGTTTCTTGCTAAACCAAGAGACAAGGCAAGAGCCGAGAAAGTGACAAGTACCACTGGTACTTTTTCTATCAATATGGCAACCTGCGAAATCAGCATTTGAAAAGCTGACCAAGTCAAGGGGTTGGTTTTTGGGGTACCATAACCCAACATCACAAGTGCTTTTCAGATATTTAAAAATTCTTTTTACAGCAGTGAGGTGAGATCTCTTGGGATCAGTTTGAAACCGAGCACATGCACATACACTGTACATGATGTCAGGTCTACTTGCTGTTAGATATAGAAGGCTTCCAATCATGCCTCTATATTTAGTTGCATCCTCAGAAGTTCCATCCTCATCCTTGGTTAGTTTCAAGGATGAGCTCATCGGAGTGTCTGAAGATTTTTGACTATTAATGTCAAATTTCTTTAGCAGCTCCTTTGTGTACTTGCTTTGATTTATGAAAATTCCATTTTCTGTTTGTTTTATTTGAATTCCAAGGAAGAAATTTAACTCTCCCATCATACTCATTTCAAATTCACTACTCATTTTGTTACTGAATTCAGTACACATTTTCTCGTTGGTTGAGCCAAAAATGATATCATCTACATAGATTTGAACAATGAGTATGTCATTCTTCCGGTTCTTCACGAATAGGGTTGTGTCAATCCTCCTCCTTGAGAGGCCACTTTCTATCAAGAAAGTGCTTAATCTCTCATACCAAGCTCTAGGGGCTTGTTTGAGTCCATATAAAGCTTTCTCAAGTTTATAGACATGGTTTGGAAACTTAGGGTCTTCAAAGCCGGGAGGTTGAGCTACATATACCTCTTCTTGTATGTATCCATTCAAGAAGGCACTTTTGACATCCATTTGATATAGTTTAAAGTTCTTATGGCATGCAAAAGCTAGTAACATTCTAATGGACTCCAACCTTGCTACTGGTGCATAGGTTTCATCATAGTCTATTCCCTCTTGCTGGTTATACCCTTTGGCAACTAATCTTGCTTTGTTTCTCACTATGTTCCCATCTTCATCCAGTTTATTACGAAAGACCCACTTAGCACCAAGATGGTGTGGTCTTCAAGTCTAGGGACAAGTTCCCATACCTTGCTTCTTTCAAACTGGTGAAGCTCCTCTTGCATAGCTATAATCCAATCACTGTCTTTTAGTGCATCTTCTATGTTCTTGGGTTCGATCCTTGAGATAAATGCAGTGTTATTGCATACCTCTCGGGTTTTAGATCTAGTCTGGATTTTTCCATCTAGTTCTCCTATGATGTTTTCTAAGGGATGATTCTTATGCGGAATGACTTCCTTAGGTAGTATTTCTAATTTTTCTATGGTAACATCATTTGAATCATTAAGAGAAATATCATTAGTTTTGTTCTTAAGTTCATCAATTATAATGTCATCATCATCAACAAGAGATTTATTTAAATCATTCGGTAAAGATTCATCAAATCTTACATTCATAGATTCTTCAACTATTAAAGATTTTTTATTAAAAATTCTATATGCCCTACTATTGAGTGAGTATCCTAAGAATATTCCTTCATCAGATTTTGCATCAAATTTTCCAAGATGATTTTTGGTGTTTAAGATGAAGCATTAACATCCAAATACTCTAAAGTAGTTTACTTTTGGTATTTTACCAAAATATAGTTCATAAGGTGTTTTAGAAAGCAAAGGTCTAAGGATTATTCTAGTTAGTACATAACATGCTGTATTTACAGCTTCAGCCCAAAAGTACTTAGGCAAAGAGTACTCATTAAGCACAGTCCTTGCAATCTCTTGTAATGACCTATTTTTCCTTTCAACTACTCCATTAGATTGAGGTGTTCTAGGAGCAGAGAAGTTATGGTCAATACTATACTTGTTGCAGTATAAGTCAAATTGACTTATATTGGCAAATTCTCCTCCGTGGTCACTCCTCACAGAGGTTATAGTATATCCTTTCTGATTTTGCAATCTGTTACATAGAGTTGCAAATTCATCGAAGGCATCATTTTTATTTTTCAGAAAAACAGTCCAAGTGTATCTAGAGTAGTCATCAACAATTACAAAGGTGTAATTTTTACCACTCATACTAGATATATTGATAGGTCCAAATAAGTCTAGGTGGAGTAGTTCCATTGGCCTAGAGGACGAGACAATATTCTTCGACTTGTGGGAGACTTTGGTTTGTTTGCTTTTTTGACAGGCATCACAAAAACTATCTATTTCATACTTGATTTTAGGGAGGTTCCTCACAAGATCCTTGGATGCTATGGTTTGAATCAACTTGACATTTATATGTCCAAGTCTTCTATACCATAATGAAGACTCACTATGGTTGGAAACTAAGCATGCATTTAAGGAACTTACTTCATCAAGTATACAAATATAAATGTTATTTTTCCTAGATCCTTTTAGTATTAGGTTATTATTTGCATCTTTGATACAACAGTGGGAGACATTGAATTCTACTTTGTATCCAATGCTACATAATTGACTTACACTTAGGAGATTATAGTTCAAATTTTTCACAAAGTAAACGTTCGAGATTGAAATACCTCCAAGTCTTATTTTTCCAATACCAGCATTCTTTCCTTTGCTGTCATCTCCAAAGGACACCCATCCTCCATCGTAGTCCCGTAAGCTTGAGAATAGGTTCTTGTTGGATGTCATGTGTTTGGAGCATCCAATGTCGATGACCCATTCAGCTTCCACCTTATTCTTCAAGCAAACCTATAACAGAAATTTAATTGTACATTGGTCCCCATAATCTTATGGGTCCATTACTGTTAGTGTCAAACTTCCCGACTGGAACCCAAATGGTTTTGTACTTTTTAGGATTTTGGTTCTGCCTTTGGAATGGCCTTAGGTTTCTTTGAGTCTTCTGCTTTTCATAAGATCCATTTGATCTTTGTGAAGTATAGTATCTATAGAGTCCTTGGTTTTGGTATTTCCCTTGTGATCTATAAGTCTCCCTAGGATAGTTATTGTATCCTTGGAATTGCCTTTGGATCCTCTCAATGGAGTACTCTCTATGAGGTTGGGTTTTTCTATACCTAGGCATAGGTCTAGAGTTTTCTTGAGGCCTATATTGCCTTCTTAGGGGTGTGTAGTAGTAGGCGTGGTTTACTCTTGATCTTTCAGTTTGAGAGTTGGGTTTCTTCCTTTTCTTGGAGTGACACTGGTTTATGGAGTGTCCTGTCTTTTTACAAAAACTACATTTGATGTAGGAGGTGGATGGTTGGTTTCTTTGGTCACCCTTTCTTGGATTCCCAATTCTAGATGGATTTTGTCCATTATAACCCAGTCCTTCTCTTTCATTTTAACTCTTCCTTTGAGAACCTAGAAGATTGTCAAGGTTCTTTTGCCCCTGGGTAAAGGTGCAGAGGGTGGAGTTCAACTTAAAGTTTTCTTCCTCCAGTTCACTTACCTTTGAGGTTAGTGCCTCCACTCTCTTATTTAGTGTTTCAACCTCCTTTTCAAGTTTACTTTTATCAGACTCTAATTTTATACTTTCTTCATATAAGGCCTCGAAGGCTTCTTGAAGTTCCTCATTAGAGTCCCTTGCTAAAAGTTCAGGTTGAATTTCACATACCTCTTGTTCTTCATTTCCGATGGCCATCAAGGCGAGGTTGGTGACTTCTTCTTCAAATTCACTTTTCTCTTCTTCATCACTTGAGTCCCATGTAGCTGCATAGGCCTTTCTTTTTGATTTATTTGGGCATTCAGTTCTAAAATGTCTAGGCTTTCTGCACTCAAAACAAACTATGTCTTTAGTAGGAATTTCCTTGGGTTTAATTTTTATTTTACCTTTTTCCCCATAGGATTTGTCACCGTAGGATTTGTTCTTGTGTTCGAACCTTCCTTTCTTTTTGAGGAATTTGTTGAATTTCCTCGTGATGAGTGAAATTTCCTTTTCCATGTCAAATTCTTCATCTTCTTCATCATCACTTACTTCTTCGATAGGTTGAGTTGATTTCAGCGCTATGGTTCTTCTTTTCTCAGAATTTGGTTTGTCGGCGTTCAACTCTACTTCATGCGTTTGTAGAGATCCAAGCAAATAGTCCAATGAGATTTTAGTCAAATCTTTGGCTTCTTCTATTGCTGTCTTCTTGGGTCTCCAAGCTGCAGGTAAGGCTCTTAAGATTTTTCTGACTTTTTCAGCATTAGTATAAGTCTTACCTAAACCTTTAAGATTATTTACAATATCCGTAAACCTAGTAAACATAGAAGTTATTGACTCATTTTCTTTCATAGAGAATGACTCATAATCAGAGACGAGTTGATCTACCTTTCTTTCTTTTACCTCTGCTGTACCTTCGTGTGTGACAAGAAGCATATCCCAAATTTCTTTAGCCGTGTCACATGCAATGACTCGGTTGAACTCTTGTTCATTGAGGGCACATTGAAGGAACGTAATGGCGCGGAAGTTGTATTGGATGAGGGTGATGTCTTCAGCCCTCCATTCTCCTTCATCCTTAGGTACTGTCTTTCCATCAACTATCTTGGTGATGGTGTATGGTCCATTCTCTATGGCTCTCCATACAAGAATGTTGTGACCACACACAAAATTCTTGAATCTGCACTTCCAGAAAGAAAAGTTTTCTCCATTAAAGTACGGGGGCTCGAGGCGTTCATGCCTTCTGGTGGTCCTTGGAATGTGGCCATGGTCTTTGACTCACTATTAAGATGATATAGTCTTAAATAAATTGAGCTCCCCTCTGATACCAATTGAAATAACCTAGAGGGGGGGTGAATAGGTTATACTAGTGGAATTTAACTCTTTTCTATGTATAGGTCACAAGTGTGACTATAAGTTGAAAGCGATGCTGAACAAATAAAATAACAACACCCACAACACAAGATTTATAGTGGTTCAACTCAATTTGAGTCTAGTCCACTCCCTACAAGAATCCTCTTGTAAGGTATTCCACTAGTTTTCCCTTTCAGTACAGTAGGTAGGGAAGAAACCTTTACAATCTTTTTACGGATAAGAGTATCCTTACAAATCTCCTTTCCAGGCAGAGAGACGCCTTCACAATCTCTTTAAGAGGTAGAGAGAGACCTTTCTCTTTTTAGGATAAGAGTATCCTTACAATCCTAAGTACAGTCTAGAATTGTAAAAATAGAAAATAAGAAATAGTGGAATAAGAGGAATACCTCAAGTGTGGTGCAAATGAAAATGAATAATGATGAGTGATGCACCTTTTGTAAAGTTCTCTCTTGTGGCTTTGACTTGCACAGGAGAGAGTAGAGGACTTTGATTGAGACTTGAGCCTCTTGTTTGGGATTTGTGTGATAGAATAACTCAAGTAGAAAATAATCGTCTCTAATGCTTGCAACAATGCTCTTAAAGCTCTTTCTTAATTAATAATTAATTAAGAGTAATTAGGGTATTTATAGGTGAACTTAGTGAAGCATTTTAGGCAAGGAATCAAGCTCTAACGGACATATTCTGGGTCTACCGGTCCACTGCCATCGGTAGCCGGTCGACCTCCAAGAGCCGTTGTAGGAAAAAAAATAGCCGTTGGAGTACTTCCAGATAGGCACCGGTCGATCGGGACTTTCAGCCGGTCGACCGCCTATGGTCTCGGACAGGTCCAGTCGACCGGGGCTTCTAGACGGTTAACCGTCTATGGTCTCGGGTTGTTCCGATCGACCGGGGCTTTCAGCCGGTCGACCGCCAACATGACATGCTCTGTCATACTGACCAGTCACCAGTGTTTTGACCATAACTTTTTGGTCCGACTTCAGAATGATCTGAGTACAGTTGTGTTAGAATCACAACTCAATTTTCTACAGTTTCTATGAGGGATTTATCCCCTAATACTAATCTTAAGATTCCCTAAAATACCCTTAAGTCAAGTTACTGTGTGTTCCATGCCACTTAGTGACTTTCCATATCTGGTCAAGGCATGTTCTATGGTCATTCTAATATGATGTAATGCACATGCATGAGGTGAGTGCATATAAGTAGGTGGAAATTACAAATTACATTGTCAATAACTTAATCTATCCTAGTGATCTTCTTCTTCACTTGAATCTTCCATTCTTTGGCCCTTTATCTTCTTTCCTTCTTGTTTGTTGTTTCATGTCTTTAAGCTTAGCTTCATGTCTTGATTCGACCTTCGATCTTCTAAGGGTTTCTTTAAGCTAATCACACTTTAACAATCAAGTTAAAGATGTATGTTTGTTTGTTAACACCAAAACATAGCAAGGAGTGTGGACATGTTTCCCAACATAAAGTGGAGATATACTAAGCTCGGCCTCTTTTATGATTGGTTGTACTAGAAACTCACGCCATCGCGCATCAGATCTTCCTCGTACCAAGGGTGGTCATTATACTCAATTATGTAAGTGGGAAGAGGACATTGAATTTATTTTTGGAGTGTTTTTGCATCATTCCATTATTTTTGTAGACTAGACATGTCATCATTTCATTATTTGTGTGTAGACTAGTCATCCGTGAATACCATTTGCATGCATTGATGTGTGCATTATGAAATTCATTTATGATTTGATATACTGTTATCTTTAATTATTAAATACTTATTCTTGCTTTGAGATATGAGATGGATGACTTTAAACTATTGATTATATTGCATTGCTAGACTCGATGTCGTAATCGGCTTGGCACGAATGTATTGGTGGCATGTGGAATAGGACATGGTGGTACTATACAGTCGTACTATCTCACATAAGAGCATGCAGTTAGGAATGATATATCCCTGTGCTATGATCCTTCCAAGTAGGGGTTTAGGTGTTAGATATATCACTAGGAGGAAGCCTGAGGTTGTGTACTAACGGTGGCAGTTAGAAATACGCCCGGCCGATCACTAGGACGGTCAACAACTTTGGTGATATTACAAGAGGGTCAATCATACTACTTTTAAATTAATGCAAGGCAAGGCCCACTTTACTTTAATGCAGGGCAAGGTCCATTTTACCTTTCAGTACCCATAGTTGGCCTTTACTGGTAATCTAATGGGCGTATCTAGGGATGAGGTTCATGACTTGGGGTATACGCGCACCGTGGTTGCGAGGAGCACATGACCTATGACTTAGAAGTGTTGTCTAGGTGGATTAAGATAATAAAATGAACTCACATACAGGTTCATTTATATTGCGAATGCTTGCTTGTTCTGTCTTTTCACTTACTGGGCTAGTGAGCTCATCCCACATGTGCACCACTTTTTAGATGATCTTGCAAGTTATCTGATCGAAAAGCTAGAGCCGGGACCCACTATGGAGTTTTCAACTAAGGACTGATGGGTCCTTGAAGATCTTGGGCACGAGGCCGAGTGCCCATGCGAGAGTTGTGTTATAAGACAATAACACTGATACCAACCCAGGATTCATTTTTATTATTTCTGCAATGTTACTCTTTTTGTGCTCTAGATGTTTAAATTGTAATTCTTGTGTACATATCACGCCTACGGGCCCAAATGTAAAGTTATTATGTAATAAAATTTCGGTATCAAGAGTATTGGGATATTTACAGGTAAATACAAGTAAGACTTCCACTGAAATATAGAATTTATCTTGTTTAGTGTGTGTGTATGCTATATTGTGGTTACTATATCAGATGATCCTGGCAGGTTTTGAGTTAATAGGAGTTAACTCGGTCATCGGTCTGGTTTTATGTGAATGGGGTGTGACATATGCCAACAAGTCAAGGCTGAAAGACAAAGGCCCCATGATTTATTATAGTCACTACCTATTCCGGAGTGAAAATGAAAAAATATTACCATGGACTTCATCACAAGCTTACCCCACACACAAAAGGGTATGGATGCCATTTGGGTAGTTGTGGACCGTTTGACCAAGGCAGCTCCCTTTGTCCCAATCAAGGTCACATTTTCTATAGACAAGTTGGCTAAGTTGTATATTGACAACATCATCAGATTGCATAGTGTACCAGTTAGCATTATCTTTGATCGAGATCCCAGATTCACTTCCAAGTTCTAGACATGAGTGCAGAAGGCTATAGGCAGACAAATGAATTTTAGCACAGCTTTTCACCCACAAATCGACGGTCAGTCAAAAAGGACTATCCAAACATTGGAGGACTTACTTCGACATGTGCCTTAGATATGAGTTATAGTTGGGATAATTACATTTCCCTTATTGAATTCTCCTACGACAAAAACTATCAGGCCACTATTGGAATGTCCCCATTTGAAGCATAGTATGGCAGAAAGTGCTGGACTCCACTCTATTGGGATGAGGTTGGTATGCAGCATATTTTATCCAGACTTGATACAAGCTACCATTGAGAAGGTGAGTGTGATCAGAGAGAGGATTAAGGCAGCTCAGTCTAGGAAGAAGAGCTATGCATATGTCAAGAGAAAGCATCTGGCATTTGGAGTGGGAGACAATGTGTGCTTGCAGATCTTCCCAGTTAAAGGGGTAATGCAGTTCAGCAAGAAGGGAAAACTTAGTCCTACGTTTATGGGACCGTACAATGTACTAGAAAGGATCGGACTAGTAGCTTACCGGATAGCTTAACCACCAGAGTTAGAGGGTACATATGATGTCTTCCAATATCCATATTAAGGAAATACATTCCCGACCCCACTCACGTCTTGACTTACATACCCCGTGAGTTGGAAGAGGATTTTGCCTATGTGGAATATCTGGAGAAATTGTTTACTGGAAGGACTATGTTATCCATAACCATACCGTTTCCTTCTTCAAAGGGAAATAGATGAACCACCCCAAACAGGAAGCATCTTGGGAGCCAGAAGATGAGATGTTAAAGCAGTATCATGGATTATTTGATTTACCAAGTATGTTCAATTTTGAGGAAGAAATTATTTTATGGTGGGGGTAATGTTACACCCATGCCCTGACCCGGTCTAATTTGAACTATTGTATAGGTCTTGGACCGAAGATCAAAAGTACAGCTGGGTTTTGGCTCATGGCCGCCCATTGCCAAAGGGGAAGAGATGACCCCACATGTCCATGCATTGTGTGCCAATCCAACTGGAGGGGATTCGTACCTTCCAAATCCATACGGTAAGTGATCTAACTCCCCACACAAGAATCACGGAACGTACCAACATTACCGGAAGACCACGAGCATGGCTGAGGGTTACTACCCATACGAGGCCAGTTGGTGGACAACAGCAAGCAGTTAAGATAGCAGGTTGTCTTGATCACTGTCAGTTAAAACGCGTTCCCCTTTTTTTGCCGTTTAAAACGCGTTTTCCCATATGCTATTATACAATCAGGAAAAAAATGGAAACGGCAAAAGAATCCATTTTAAACACGTTTTAAACGGCCGTTTTAAATGCGTATCCTTTTTTTAAGGGTAAAATAGGAATTTTATTAAAAAAATTAATTAAAAAAAAAAAAACCTATTAGTAAAAGTGAAGAGTGAAGACAATATGGTACTTGGTTTTTTTTTTTTAACTTCCATACTATCTATAGGAAAAAATCTCATCTTTTTATAGCCCATTGAGTAAGGAGAAGCTAAAGCTAGCAACATCTCATTTTCTTGTAGCCCATTAGGCTATTTTATCTTGGGACTCCTAGAGCTTTTGGAATATTAGATGCATGTATACAAGTAATAATCTCTCAAATTGCATGAGTATACTATCGTTTTTTTGGTTTCATTTTTTTGAAAACTACACGTTTAATACTCGTACCGTTCGTTTACGTCCATTTGCCGTTCCCTATTTTTTTGACCGGTTTTTTGACCATACCGTTCATCATTTTTATCTGTTTAAAACCAGTACCATACGTTTCCATTTTTTTTCCATTCCCGTTTTAACTAACAATGGTCTTGACTACCAAAAATAGCCTAGGCCTGAATCTGGTGACTGTTTCCAATGACCAATTAGGTTGCTGGTTGGGTTTCGATGCCCGTGGGTCTAGCCATCTGCATCGTGGACAACCCCAAATGATCCCAAATCCTACCCCACTCCTTTCTCTTTACATGAACACCTTATAGGCCAAAGTAGTGAGGGCCTCGTGTTCTGAAAGTCATAATAACCCGATCGGACCAAATAGGGTTCAGCCAAACAAGCCCTAAGGCCTAACTTGACTTATAAGTGAGAAATAAGGATTCATTTCCTTATTTCTCATTTGTGTGCAAATGTGGGAGAGAAGGAGGAGAGAAAAGAAGAAAGAGGAAGAAGAAGAAGAGGAAGAAGAAAGAAGAGAGCTTACCTTTGTGCCGGCTGCCGCATAGTTACCGAAATCCCTGCCGGAGGTAAGTACATCCTCTTCTATTACTCTCTCTCTTTATTTTAACCTAGGTTAACCTAGGTATAGGATTGATCTTGAGCCACAAACCACATTGATCTTGGGGAATGCATATTTCATGTCCCCAGTGCCATTGCCAAGCTCAAACTGAGTCCAATGAGCTTTGGCAACAAGATTGCCCAAATGACCAACTAGGGTTTTGATCATTCGATTGACATATCTACCAAATGGCTCAATGGAATTAGCATTTTATTAGCTTAGAATGATGCTAGGAACATCCCCCATAAACTCCAGGGAACAAATCCCAGAGATCGGGCCCGAGCCGAAAAGCCCCAATTCATCTGGGTAGTTGTTGTATTGCCACTAGAAATAAGCCATCGAAAACACTGGGCCTGCTTCTGGTGGGTTGTTTTCAGTGAAAATTCGAGCCTTAGGAGCTCTCTACCAACTCCACAGAAACAACACTGATATTTTTGGTGGACAGTGTCTGTTTCCGGTGGGTGTTTCCGGTGACATTACTATTACTGATGGATTTTAACTATACCCTTTGGGGATGACCCATGTGAGCCCATCCCAATGTTCCCAACACGTATTGACATTTGGTTACCTTTATACCTAGGACAGTGACATGCATGTACCATGAGGCAAGAATTGAATCGGACGATCGGTGGCCATACTTGAACCTTAATATACACATGCCTAATCAAGGTGAGGGATGGATTGCTTTTGCTTTTATTTAAAAAATGTTTAATTTTGTAGAACTGCACATATGTATAGATAATTACATGATTTCTTAATTCCTCAAATGATAAATGGTATGCTATCATATGTTACATTTTTATTGAATTAATATGAAATGTTGTGAACATGTATGGCGAGATCCGATGTGGCCATGATGGTATAGGTACCGTGATTTTCGTATGTATATTGTATTCATGCATTGATTATATGCACTAGAGTTAGTTGTGGTCATGGATTACACTTTGTGGTCAATGTGTTACCAGTATCGAGTACTCCAGGACTGCATTTGAAAATGGATACACTTTGTGGCCGATGATTGGTACTGGAGTTGCGTAGTCCATACTTAACTGTTATTATGCCTGCTAGATTAGGTAAACAGTCACAGGTTACACTTTGTGGCCGAGGTATTACCAGTATCGTGTACCTCGGGACTAAATTTGGAGATGGATTACACTTTGTGGCCGATGTGTTACCGGTGTCGTATAATTCATACTAACTGTATCATTATGAAGGCATATAGCATATATGTGGTTAGGTATCACTCCCAATGCTATGAATCCTTTTCAATAGGGGTAAGGTGTTGGATAACCCATTGTGGTATGTTTAATGTGCCTTTCCAGAATGCCACAATCGTGGTACAATGTGATTGTTGCCGAAGGTAGGAACTTGTCCGATCGAAGGAAGGAACTGGTCCGGTATGGCCGATGTGTTACCAGTGTCATGACTGCCAGGAGGGGCTTATCAGGGGTTTGTTGGGTGACACAGACGCATATGAAGACTGATAGGTTTTTAGTCACGGCTAGGGTTTGTATCCTTGCATAGTCAATGACGGTTTTGAGATGAGGGATACCGTCTAATGTGCCATAGTAGAATTTATCAGACTTAGTTGTATTGTTAGGTGGATAATAAAATAAATGAATTGCATCATGAGCATCCTGGACTATGTGTTTAATTTTTGTAATCATGCATCATAATTACTTATACGAATGCTATGCTTGGATGTGTATGAACCCCACCCCTCACTGAGTGAGTTGGAAAGCTCACCCCACGTATACACCCCTTTTAGATGATGATGTAGGTATGATCGTGCCTATGGCTAGTGACTCTCTTTCCTCCAAAGCAGAGTATGGAGTGAGCAACTGGTGGATGCCAGAAGCAGAGGAGCATGGCCAGGATTGTGCTTGTGATTTCTGTGCATACACAGCACTATAAGGTGTTCGACGTATTTTTGTTATTTTGACTCAAACTTGTGGATGGTATACTTTTGAACTTATTAATTATAAGTCATAAATTATTGTAACAGAATAACTCGGTTATGGATATTAGATTATCATTAGACATTTCCCTATTTTATTAATGATTCAGCTATTGTACTCTGATTTTACTGCTTTTGGTTGGTTTGTGATGTGAGATTGTGAAATATTAAGGTACTGCGATCAGAGATCCTGATAGGTTCATAAGATAGGTATGTGTCTTACTCATACCACCGGCATTCCTAATGGTAAGTTGGGTTTATTGGAAGTGAGGTGTGACAGCTTGGTATTAGATCGCGATGCTCTGCCTTAACTCACAATCTCAACCAAACCATGACTTGGGGAAATTAGGATTTAAATAAAAATCTTAAAGACAGCATTAATACAATTTACCCAACTAGGATACAAGCATAGGTGTTAAATCCGTTTTGTTAAATAAAGAGCTTGATTTCATAAGCTTACACCATTTTCATGAAAATAAAAGACAGAAAGCTGAAAATCCTAACTAGATAAAGTGTAGGAAATTTAAATAAAATAAGCAAATGATAGAAAGTAAAATCCAACTAACAACTAGAACATGAAATCTAAAAAAAAAAACATAAAATGTAGGGAAATCCTAAGACTACAGTGGCAAAACAAGCCACTACCCCTACTGATCCTTCTGCTGCTGGTGTTGTCCTTAACCTTAAGCCTGGCTCTGGTTCTGACAATATACTCCTGGAGGTGGCACCGGTATGGCGAGGTGGGAGACCATCGCCTGCATCTGTGGCTCAAGTTTGGCCACCCTATTGTCCATAAGATAATAGTTTCTATCTATGCCCTCAAGCCAGCTGTCCATCCTCCTTAGAAATTCTATGGTGATGTCCAGGTGGGCCATCACATCGTTGAGACTGTAAGGCCTCGTACCCCTGGTGCCAAGAGAGGTGGAAGCAACTGTGGAACCCATAGTCTGTGGGTTAAGTGGTGGAACACCACCAACCCCACCAGCCCCTCTCTCAACACCACCAACACCACTAGCACCACCACTAACTCTACTAGCATCCCCCTCTGCACCTCTGCTTATAACTCTAGCATCGACATCTAGTTGACCCTCTACCTCCATTGGCTGATCATCCTCAGCCTCAACAGGTGATACCTCACTCATATCTATGGTCATCTTTCTCAAGGAGTCTTGGTTAAAGTCTATGACATCATCTCCCAAGTATTCTTCACCTTCCAGGTCTACCCCAAAGCGAAGGAACACATCTGTCAAGATTCTCGCATAGCATAAGTTCTCGGCTCTACATGCTCCTCCCTCAGATCGAGTCCCTATGGTCCACATTAGTAGGTAGGGAAGGCGATCCTGCACCCCCATGTACACACAGTATGTCATGTAGGCGTGTAAGATAGACACCTCATCATAGTGTCCACAGGTAGGAAGAGCATTCAGCTAAACTGCCCTGCAAACAACTTTTGGGGTAGCTCAGTAGTTGATAGTGCGATCCCATCCAAAGGTAGCCTTCATTAGCATGTTGTTCATCCCTTGAAGAATATCAGGATTTTGGAACTCATAGGCTGGAGTCCAAAGTGGGCAGTAAACCAAATCCCCTATGTTTTCAACCATGGCCACTTATCTTATGTCAAAGGAGGTGATCTGTATTTCTTCAATGCCTCGGTTCACGCACTGGAGGTTGGAGTAGAACAACCGCACTGGCCCTGGTTAGTACTTCTTGTTGGGTTTCAAGATACGGTACCACCCAACTACCTTGAAGCATTGCAAAGGTGAAACTGCTAGAAGTCTCTCATCCTCATGTACTCTCCTAGGTCCACATTGCGGTACTCAAAGTTTTCCCAATGATCTTGCTTGGCCATAGAGCGAAATAGAATTGGGTTGTACTGTGCCTCTTTGGGAATGTCTTGTTGCTCTTATGCAAAGATGCGGCGAGTACTAACATGATGTCCAGACATGGTTTCAATAGGATTCCTAAGAATGCAGAGAGCAAAACCTAAGTTAGGAGATTGAAACAAAGCTCATAGAGAAGAAAATCTCAAAACTAGGTCAGAGAAGAAAAAAAACATACCTTAAGGCATATGTGGAGCAAATAAGTCACAAAATCACAAGAGAAAGGTGGAGAATGGGTTGGGGAACTTTCCTTGGCCATATTCTCTTTTCCTCCACAAGTTGGAATAGGGTTTTACAAAAGAGACCCCAAACCCGAGCCTTAAATAACGATTTTAGGTCCATCAGAAACAACCCACCAGAAACACTAGACCTAGATTGGGTGACTATTTTTGGTGAGTTGAAAATCACCAAATCAGCCTCTACCAATCCCACCAAAAATAGGACTGATATTTCCGATGGAATGGCCCATATTTCTGGTGAAAATAGCCCCTGTTTCCGATGAAATATTTTAGGAATAAATTTTTTTATTTCCAAATCTTTATTATTATTTGGTTTCCTTAACTGTAGGCCCCTTTGTGGACCCCACTTATGCAAGCTCTAACCCTAATTTTGCCTTATATATATGTGTGGGACCCATAATGTGTACATATATTCCAATTACATGCAACCTTGTATATGCATGTGAACTAATCGGATTCCACCATAGGAGTCATGTCATGCCAAAACACCCAGTCCTAATCCCAGTCACAACCATCACCTCTTGCTTCCCCTACATGCAATCGGGGTAGATCCCGTAATGCACCCCCGGCTCTACCGGTTCTTACCGCTCATGATGTTGCCACCATAATGAATAATATAACATGGGGAATTGAGGAAAGACAGAACCAATTCATAGTCGGGATTGATAATCGGATCCAAATGGCAATGGAAGCCTATAATGCACCGCCTAAACCCCCTACTCCACGGGCACCCATTCCGGTACCCACCAGCTCGGCTACTCTTCAAACATCCGAGGGGGCATAAGGGTAAGTGCATGGACAAGGACAATAGAATGTACATGGATATGTATAAGATCCGGCTCCAGATCAAGCCCAGGTACATGTAAAGGGTTGGACGGATCTAACAAAGATGATGGAGAAGTTTCAAAGGCTTAGGCCTCCATGCTTCTCAAAAGTGGGCCAGGATCCATTATACCCATCAAGGTGGATTGGTGGTATGGAAAAGGTGTTTTGGCTAATGGGCTGCATCGAGGAGCAAAAAATTTTGTGTGCAGGCTACCACCAGCTAAGGATCAAGGATAGTGATGTCAACAAGATGGCTTTTAGATCAAGGTATCGACATTATGAGTTCATGGTGATGTCATTTGGTTTGACCAATGCACCGATTGCATTTATGGATTTGATGAACCGGGTATTCCAAGATGTCGTAACAAGTTTGTGATTGTATTCATTGATGACATCTTGGTTTACTCTAAGAGTGCAGAGGAACATGTTGTTCATCTAAGTTTAGTACTACAATGTCTGAGAGAGAAGCAACTCTATGTCAAGTTCAACAAATACGAGTTCTGGTTGTCACATGTGGCATTCCTAGGCCACATTGTTTCAGACAAGGGTATAGAGGTTGATCCAGCAAGGTAAAGGCAATCCTAGAATGGGAGACTCCCAAAAATGTGGTAGACATACATAGTTTTTTGGAATTACCTGGATACTACAGGAGGTTTATTGAGAACTTCTCCCGCATTGCTACCTCAATGAAGGGCGTAAAATTTGAGTGGTCTGATGCTTATGAAAAGAACTTCAAGGAGCTAACGCAAAGATTGGTATCAACTCCAGTTTTAACTATTTTGACCGGTACATGTGGTATGGCGGTGTATAGTAATACCTTCAAACTAGGATTGGGTTGTGTATTGATGTAGCATGGGAAAGTCATTGCTTATGCATCCTACCAGTTGAAGGATTATGAGAAGAACTATCCCACCCATGATTTGGAGTTGGCAGCAGTGATTTTCGCACTAAAAATCTAGAGACACTACGTGTATGGTGAGAAGAGTGAGATCTATAGTGACCATAAGAGCCTCAAGTACTTCTTCACCCAAAAGGAGCTCAACATGAGACAGAGGCGTTGGTTGGAGTTGGTGAAGGACTATGACTATACTATCCACTATCACCCAGGGAAGGCCAATGTGGTAGTTGATACATAGTCAGAAATCCTAGTCACTAACTCTTGCATCACTGACCACCAATGAGCATTTCATTGAGGAGGTCAAGAAATTGTATTTGGAGCTACTAATGGAAGGTGTCACCTTATCACTATCGGCATTGGTGGTACAACCTAGTTTGGTGGATAGGATCACTGCAGCTCAGGGTACTAATGTAGAGTTACAAAAACTAATGACAGAATGCAAGGAAGGAACCCAAAAGGACCTGGATTTCTCTATAACTGAAGGTGGAATTCTCAAGTTCAAAGGGAGGCTATGTGTGCCTAGTGATGGTGGTTTGATAGACAGTTTTGATAGAAGCACACAACTCTCCGTACTCCATTCACCTCGGAAGCACCAAAATGTATAAGGATCTCAAGGGTTCCTACTGGTGGAAAGGAATGAAGAATGATGTGGCTGCACATGTGTCTAGATACCTCATATGCCAGCAATTCAAGGCTAAAAGACAAAGGCCCCATGGATTATTACAATCACTACCGATTTCAGAGTGGAAATGGGAAAATATTACCATGGACTTCGTCACAAGCTTACCCCGCACTCAGAAGGGTATGGATGTCATTTGGGTAGTTGTGGACTGTGTGACCAAGGCATCTCACTTCATCCCAATCAAGGTCACATTTTCTATGTACAAGTTGGCTAAGTTATATATTAACAACATTATCCGGTTACATGGTGTACCAGTTAGCATTATCTCTGATCAAGATTGGTACCGGTATCATGATAGCCAGGAGGGGGTTATCAGGGGTTTTCTCGGTGACCCTTGATCGTATACGAGGATCGACAGGCTTTTAATCACGACTAGGGTTTGTATCCCTACATAGTCGATTGTGGTTTCGAGACGAGGGACACAGCCTAATGTGCCAATATAGCATTTACCAGACTCAGTTGTATTGTTAGGTTGATAATAAAATAAATGAATTGCATCACGAGCATCATAAACTATGTATTTAATTTTTGTAATCATGCATCACAAATTACTTATGTGAATGCTACGCTTGGATGTGCAAGAACCCCACCCCTCACTGAGAGAGTTAGAAAGTTCACCTCACGTATACACCCCTTTTTAAATGATGATGCAAGTATGATTGTGCTTATGGCTAGTGACTCTCTTTTCTTTGGACCTGAGTACGGAGTGAGTGACTGGTGGATGATGAAAGAGGAGGAGCATGGCCAGGACTGTGCTTGTGATTTCTATGCGTACGCAGTACCATAAGGTGTTTGTTGTATTTTTGTTATTTTGATTCGAGCTTATGGATGGTACACTTTTAAACTTATTAATTATAAGTCATGGATGATTGTAACAAAATAACTCGGTTATAGATATTATATTATCATTAGACATTTTCTCATTTTATTGATGATTTTGGTATTGTACTCTGATTCCACTACTTTTGGTTGGTTTGTGATGTGAGATTGTGAAATGTCAAGGTACTACGATCAGAGATCCTGGTAGGTTCGTAAGATAGCTACATGTCTTACTTACACCACCAGTATTCCTAATGGTAAGTTGGGTTTACTGGAAGTGGGGTGTGACAAACTGACCTTGATTCGAAGGTTGAAATTTGGAAGGACCTACTTGATTGCTTGTTTGACTCAAGAAAAGTTGGAATGGTTCCTCAAACCCAGGTTGTAAGTGTGACTATAAGGGTTGTTCTAATACATGGCATTCACATTTTCAAGACTAACATTCAAACCATTCACACTAGGGATATTGGGGCATTCCTCCATCACATGGGTAGGAGATTGACACCAACTACACATGGGCACAAAATAATTTACTTGATTCAATTGTGCTGGTCCTTTAACTACTATTGCCTCAAGTCTCTTGAGAATGCTATCTAGTTGAGCCTCTTTGGCCATAGTACCCTCTACAAAGTAACCCTTATTTGTCCTCTCACTTTCCTGAGTAAATTCCCATCCTCTAGTCTTTTCAGCCAAGTGAAGCCAAAAGTTCTAAGCAGTGTTTTCATCTGTAAACGATGTAAAGCCTGTTGGGCGCATTAATTCCAACAACTGCTTGGTCTGATAGTCAATACCCTCATAGATAATTTGGCACAAGTTCCAAGTGTTAAGTCTGTGGTGTGGGCATTCTTGAAGTAAGTCCTTAAACCTCTCCACAAGTTTGGAAAAAGGCTCATTGGGTTTTTGCCTAAACTGAAGAATATCATTCCGAATTCTATTGGTCTAATGCAGGGGAAAGAACTTCTTCAAAAAAACAACTTTGAATTGTTCCCGAGTAGTTATTGAGTCTATTGGCAAACCACAAAGCCACTTCTTAGCTTGGTCCTTCAGTGCAAAAGTTATAAATCTTAATTTCACTGCATCATCGGTCAATTGTTGGAACTTGATTAGAAGACAAACCTCCTCAAATTTTTGAAGGAATAAGTATGCATCTTCATTAGCCAACCTGTGAAAGTGTGGCGGCATTCCAATGAAGTGGGACTTAAGTTCATAGTTGTTCCCTTAGGCTTGTGACAATCTAATGCATTAGGGTTGAGCTGCTCATGTAGGATAAAAATGGTCCTTAAGGGTTTTAGGTTGTTCCTCTCCCATGGTGGTCGAATTCACTCTTTCAAGATGATTTTTAGAATTTCAAGTCCACCTGAGCATACAAAATCCAACCTCCCAAAATTAAGTCACCCCTTGCTCACGATTTTTTTTTTTTTTTAAAAAGCCCACACAATATCAGAAGCACAAAATATAATATTAACAAGTATTCAAAGAAAGAAAGAATTCCTCTCCTTTTCCTCTAATTCGACTAGAATTGTTGGCTTGATTTTGAATCAGGATCAATGAAAAACCTTGATTGTAATTTTCCAACAAAACGGATCAAAGGTGCAAAGAAAGAAATATACAATATCCACAAGAAGTCAAGAGAGAAATTACTTAAGCTAACGTGTGTGTGGGTGCTAGCAGGGGAGACCGATCTTGCCTTGTAAGGGCTAATCACTACTTCCTTCTAGATTAGGTTGTCCAGACGTGATCTATCAATTCATAGGTAGTCTTTTGCTTGGTGGGTGGTCAGTGATTATCGGCAGGGATCCGGAGTTTCACTTGCTTTTTTTTTTTTAAGTGATTACCAATAGGAATCTGGAGTTTCACTTTTTTTTTAAGTGATTAATGGTGGGATCCGGAGTTTCACTCTTTTGTTAATAAAAATCTTATTAGATTATGGGTCTAATAACTGCCATCTCAACAAGGATCCCACAAATCTTCTCAGTAGAATAAAAAAAATATTTCAAATTAAAACAAAACACTCTGAATCAATTGAAAATGTAAAATAAAAACTTCACTTCCCCGGCAATGGTGCCAAAAATTTGTTGGGCTCAAACATAAGCCACACTAATTATACTAACCGCAAGCGCACAATGTCAGCTATAGCTATGGGTCGAACTCAGGGAGGTCGAGTGTTTAATTAACACACTTCCAAACTAGGCAGAGTGCAAATATCGAGAGAGTTGACTATACTAATTTAACTAAAAATAAAAGACATTGCAATGGGAAATTAAATAAAAGAAATGAATAACTTTCCTAAATGGAGACACACAGAGGCTTGAGAAGAAAAAAAATCCATCATGTAAAATAATCTTCAAATCTTCCTTGCTTCCAGTAACTTGTATGGAGATTACAAAAATGAAAATTTCTAAATCTTCCTATTAACTTAAAGAAAAATTACAACTTGTAAACATAAGTTATTCAAAGCTAAACTAATGGAGTGAAAGAAGAAAGAGAGGGGAGAGGGAGTTTGGTCTGGTAGAGAGAGGAGAGCTCTTCTATTTATAGAGTTCAGCTACCTAAAAAATGAGAAGAAAGAAAAATGGAAAGCAAATAAAAATCAAAACCTATAATAGAAACTACCCAAAATTGATAATCCAATTCCCTTTACAATATTTCCCTTAATCCCAAAATAAAGATATGATTCTTCTAGAATAATGTCCAACATAGAAGATCATAAATATGAAACTACTTATAAGTCATTCAACATGTGCTTAAAAACCAAAATAGAAGGTTGACTCAGCCTAAATCTTCCTCGCAAAAATCGTCTACCTCATAGAAAATCCTTGGGATGAATTTGACATTTGTACTCCACTTGGTCCACTTTTGGCCTAAATTCTAAAAACAAGAGAAAATACCTAAAGTAGCCCTGTTCTAGGAATTAAATAATGTAAATAATTGGATTAATTTGCATATAAAAAATGCTCAATAATTACACAGATACATTTAGTCTCGTTATGAACCCAACCATTGCCATTGCTGCTATCTCTCAGCTAGTCCTAGGCAGTTGGATGTACACAATGCATTCCTCCATAGAATTCTTCGTAAGGAGATGTTTCAGCCACTTGGATTTGAGGATCCTACTAGGCCGCAACATGTGTGTTACCTACACCGTTCCTTGTATTGCCTAAAGTAGGCACCCTACGCTTGGTTTCACAAATTGACTTAGTTCTAATTATAGTTGGGATTTTATGCTTCAAGACAAGCCCTTCTTTGTTCATCAGTAGGAAAGGTTACCACACCATCTTGGTCAGAAGTAATGACTCATTGCAGGTGACTTCTCTTTTACCACAATTGGCAATTGAATTCTCCATAAAGGATTTGAGTCCTTTGCATTTCTTTCTAGGTATCCAGGGATTATCTCACTCCGATGGAATTATTCTCTCTCAATCACGTTACATTCGTGATTTGTTACATGTAGGCATGGTCAATTGTAAGACTATTCTCACCCCCATGGCCACCACTGACAAGGCACCTGATTTAGGGGATGTCACTATGACCGATCCTATTACAAGGATATCATTGGTGCCCTACAACACATTACTCTCACTTGCCTTAATGTGTCATGTTGCAACAATTGAGCTTGTTAATACATGCATGCTACAACAGATGCCCATTGGAGTCCTGTAAAACGGATCTTCTATTACCTCAAGTACATAAGTCCACATGCTCTTCTTATTTTGGGTGGTCCCTACCACTACTCTCCAAGCCTTCTCCAATTTGGATTGGGTGGGAAATAGTGTTGACCGCCACTCAATGGGTGGCTATGCTATATTTCTTAGCCCCAATCTCATCTCTTGGAATTCTTACAATCAGAAGACCATTACTTGTTCATCTACCAAGTCTGAGTACAAAGCACTTGCCAACGCTTCTGTTGAAATCCTTGTTTTATGAATTGGGATTTTGTCATGGCAGTCCCCTTATTCTTTGGTTTGATAATATTGGGGCCACCTACATGTCTTCCAATCTGGTGTGTCTCATGCCCACACTAAACATGTGGAGATTGATTTTTTATTTTGTCAATGAACGTATTGCCAAGAAACAGCTACCAGTCGCATCTATCTCCACTATTAATTGGCTTGCCGATGTTCTAACTAAGCCACTCTCCACAGTTCACTTTTATTTCATGTGTGACAAGACAGGGAAGAAGATAGTAGTCAAGTGGGATGCTGTTTGCAAACCTCAAAGGGAGGGCGGCCTAGGATTAAGGAGGCTTCATGATGTTAATTTTGCGTGCTTATGTAAATTAGCATAGTAAATTAATCACAAGGATTCTTTAATAAGCTCTTTTCTTCGGGCTCATTTTCTGAAGATGGATGGTATGCTAAAATATGGTCATATCTCCTCTTTGATATGGCCAGGTATAAAGAAGGTGTGGCACTGGGTGAAGTCTCATGAGCAGTGGACTGTTGGAAATGGTCAGAAAATTCTTTTTGGAAAGATAGCTGGTTGGGAGGTATGTCTGTTAAAGAATTGGCTGGTTTACCAGCAGGTTTCTTTAACTCAATGCTTTCAAGGGTCTCAGATTTTATTTTCCAAGGAGAATGGCATTTCCTTCCAGTTGAATTTGATTTTATTAAAAATATTTTCTCCCAAATAAAAAATATTTTAATCTCAGATTTGGATGATAAATGTCATTGGGATCTAACTTCTTCTAGAGTTTTCACTATAAAGTCAGCCTGGGAGAAGGTAAGAAGGGAGTCTCCAAAGGTGGGATGGTTTTCTTTGGTCTAGAAATCTCAGCTTTAGCCTAAGCAAGCCATCTTTGGTTAGAAACTAATTCACAATAAGTTACCTACAGATGATAACGTAAAAAAATAGGGAATTGCTCTGACTTCCCAGTGTGTTTTATGTAGTTGCACAGAGGAGTCCAGAAATCATTGTTTTTATAAATGCTATTTTGCGAGATCCTTGTGGCAAAAATTTTGTGGGTGTTTTGAGGTGAGCTGGCTGGCCTTTGATGGCGTTGAAATCTTGATAGCATGGTGGAAAGCCCAGGCAAAGAAAACAACTTTCAAGTCTATTTGGATGAAAGGTTTTGTTTTGATTCCTTACTTTCTTTGGCTGGAAAGAAATGGAAGGAAGTTTGACGGGCTTAGTAAATCAATAGAGCACGTTTTTGATTTGGTGCTAAGTGAAATAAGTTCCCAATCGTTGATTCACACAGGATCGGCTCTCTCTATTTTGGATCTTTTAAGTGCTAGAAGATTGGGTTTCTCAGAGGTGTGGTGTTGACCCCGGGAAAGTTTTCAAATTTTCTGGTGTCTTCCTCAAGCTATTTAGTGAAACTTAATACGGATGGGTGCTCTATTGGAAATCTAGGGAAATCTGGAGTAGGGGGCGTTCTCAAGAATGAAAGAGCTGATTGGTAATTTCAGAAGCTTCCTAGGGACTCAACAAACTTTGGAGCAGAATTCTTGGCTCTTATGATTGGGGTCAAAATGGTGAAGCAGATGGGTGTCTAGTGTCTTTGGATTGAGTATGATTCAGTGGCGGTAGTTATCCTCTTTTTGAAGAAGAAATTGCCTTGGATCTCTTGTCAAAGATAGAGTAATTGTAGATCTTTCTTAGAATAGGTTGAGTGGAAAATTGCCCATTGTTATTGTGAAGCAAACCCAGTTGTTGACTTCCTTTCGAAATCAACAGCCCGATTTGAAGCCTCAAGTCCAGTTATGACCTGGTCTTCGTTGGTGTAGCTGGATTTAGACAAGGATGCCTCCTATTGTCCAAGATCCAGATTTTGTTAAGGTTTTTTTAGTCTCTTTAACTGGTTTTTCTTTTGGTCGAGTAGTTTAGTGGCCCTTTTTCTGCTAATGGCAATGCCAAATGTGGAATATGGGTTGCTTCTGCTCTTCTAGTTGTGAGGGGTGGTGATGCAGCAAAAGTTGACCAAGTGATCTTCCCTGCAGTTCCTGATGCTCCAGTCGACATGCACAGAAGAGAAGACAGGGGAGAGTTGGGCTGACCTGACAGGGAAATCTCCAATGCTTAAGTCAGATCTGTCCACAGCAGATGCTCAAGAGAGCTTTTCCAATAAAAGAATTAAGTGATCGATCTCCTTGATGGAGGCTTACCATGGTATTTATAGGCTGCTGATGGACGGAGAGTGGGAGATGATTGTGAAGAGTCCTGTTTAGGCGTGGAGTCCTTGAGAGGAGTGGCTCTGTGATTCTGGGAATATTCTGGGTCTTAGGGTATTCCAGGGGAATATTCCCCTCTTATCTTGGAAAGGCCAACTATGTGAGGGATAGACATCTATGGTGACGTGTAGTGGATAGAGTCCTGCCCCCGTGATCAGGGATCACATCCCTTGAATGTAGGAGTGGATGTGTGTATGTTTCTAGGTGCCTTACTTGACTGTGTCGAACTGAGGTGACTGGTAGCATGACCTGATGGAGGGCTGAGGTGACAGCATGGCCTGATGGAGGGCCGAGGTGACAGCACAGCCTGTTAGAGGGCCGAGCTGGCAGCATGGCCTAATTGAGGGCTAAGGTGGTAGCACGGCCTGATGGAGGGTCAAGGTAGTAGCACGGCCTGATGAGATGTCGAGGTAACAGCATGGGCTGATGAGGGGCTGAGGTGGTAGCAAGATCTGATGGAGGGTCGAGGTGGCAACACGGCCTGATGGAGGGCCGAGGTGGCAGCACAGCCTGATGAGATGCCGAGGTGGCAGCACAGCCTATTGGAGGGCTGAGGTGGTAGCACGGCCTGATGAGATGTCAAGGTGGTAGCACAGCCTAATGGAGGGTCGAGGTGGCAGCACGGCCTAATGAAGGGCCGAGGTGGCAGCACAACCTAATGAAGGGTCGAGGTGATAACATGACCTATTGGAGGACCGAGGTGATAGCACGGCTTGATGAGATGCCGAGGTGGCAGCACAGCCTGATGGAGGGCTAAGGTGGTAGCACAGCCTGATGGAGGGCCGAGGTGGCAGTACGTTCTGATGGAGGGCTAAGGTGGCAGCACGGCCTGATGAAGGGCTGAGGTGGCAGTATGGCCTGATGGAGGGCTGAGGTGGCAGCACAGCCTGATGGAGGGTCGAGGTGCAGCATTGGTCAGGACTGGTCCTTACCCGTGTTGTGGTTGGGAAGAAATACCCTCATCACTAGCCCGACTCGGACAGCTAGCGCATTATATTCCATTAACATTTTTGATTGTGCATCGTCCACGCAGTTTGAAATGCGCTCGTTATGCCGCATGTCTCAAAGTCGTTCCTCACCTTGAGCAGGCAAAGAGACCGCTCCTGTCCATCTTTGATTTCGACAAGATCCAGTTGTTCATTCTCCACCACCTTCTCCTATAAATAGCGTACATCTTTCCCAAAAGTCTTGTCATTCGATCTTGTTATAAAGTCAGCTCAACTCGCTCCCATCCTCAGTGTGAACTATCAAAGAGTTTTAGAGCAGCACGGTGTCATGAACAGTGCTCCTTCTCGCTAGTCCTTCCAAGTTCGTCCTGCAATAAGTAAGTACGATTATGTTTGTGACTTGTTAGTCCTCTGCTCAGCCTTTTGCATACCCTAGAACTAGCCTCGAAGATCCCAACATGGCGTCCGCGCGTGATCCGGACTTGCCCAACCAAACCCCCTTGGCTACCGTAAGGCCTGGAGAAAATCACCCTGAGTGCCCCATTCCCGATCCTTCATCCTCGAGTGACAACACTTCCAGCAGTCAGGACTCTAACGATAGCTCAGGCTCAGGCAGTAGCTCAGGCTCTGAGTCTGTGGAGGTGGTCTTACCATAGACCATCCCGAACAGGGCTGGGGCTGGCTCGACTACCTCAGCTCAGCCCCCCAGTGTCACGGTAGCAGGTACTCCGGGTGTGGGCCCCTTGGGTGTCAAAGTCCCTGAGGCCGACCAGGCAGAGTCCGAGGGGGAAGGCTCTACCTCCTCCTCTGGAGAGAAGAAGACCACGGTGAATACCCTAAGCATCCTAACGCCAAAGGTGCTCAACCTGATCCGGAGTTGATACTGCATCCCAGATTATGTGGTGATATGCATCCTAGACGAGAACGAATGAGTGGACACCACTGGGGAGGAGGTTACCCTTTACGATGTGGCCTTCCAGAGTGGCCTGAGGATTCCTGTGCCTGAGCTGGTTAGCTTTGTCCTGAAACACTAGTGCCTCGCTCCCAGCCAACTGAATCCTAACTCATGGCGAACTGTTCTTGGCTTTAAGGTGTTTGTCTCAAAGCTGGTTCAGACCGCAACACTGGATCTATTCAAGAGGATGTTCTTGGTGATGAGGCACACCTCAGGGTGGTACTACTTCACCAAGAGGGAGACGGACGGTCCTTACAGCGACCTGAAGATATTCCTCAATATACCCTCCTCAGTGAAGAAGTGGAGGAGAGGTACTTCTACGTGGCGATGGAGGGGAACCCCTTCAAGAGCAGCTAGGTCAAGCCCACCCTCTCCGTGCTAAACTGAGCACCCAAGCTCTCCCCAGTTGACCTCCAAACATATCAAATGTGTTTGGGTGGGGAGGCTATGGATGTTCGCATGCTGTAGGATGAAGACTTCCTCTGGGAGTTTGAGCTGAGTGAAGTCCCTGGTGAGGGTCCAATCGAGTCTGGTTATTGTGGTTCAGCTCAGTTTTTTTATGTTTTAGCCTGTTCCCAGTACTGATAAAGGTTGGTTCTTTCTCGTATTATAGTGGTTAATGTGAAGGTAGGCAATAAGGCCCTGGCCACGGCATTAGCAGAGGCGAGGAAGAAAGATGCTGTCGTGCAGGCTGCTAAGAAGGCCGGTGACAAGGGTAAGGCCGTGGTGAGCCCCAACCCGGGTGTGAAGGTCGCCCCTCCCACTGGCGTGGGCAACAAGTCCTTGCCCCTTATTATTGGGGGAAAACAAGGGAAGGAGATGCCCCCTCCAGTACAATATTCAGCTCGACACGAGGCTCTGGGCTCTGTGAAGGCGAAGGAACTAGCTGGCATGGTAGAGAAGGTGCCAAGGCAGACTGACACACCTGACCAAGCAGGGCTAGGGTTTGACGGCCAAAAAAGGAGGTGCTCGCCAGTTGACGAGGGGCAACAAGAAAACCCTTCAAAGGTGGCTCGAATGGGGAAGCAACCCGCAAACCCTGGGTGGACCTACTGGAGAACAGCACCGTCCTGGGCCCCTCAGTAGCTCGGACTTAGTGCCACCGTAGCCATCCTAAGAAGGATGTTATCCGTGTGAGGAAGCTACCTGAGATTGACTTCACGGAGCAAGTCTACGCCTAAATGGGGGATGTAAGTATTTCTCACCTCTTACCCTTTGTATTTATTTGAGTTCCTAGTATTCATGGCTCCGTTGGATAAATGAAAGCTTTCGTTTATGTAGTGGAGGCTGCCAGTCGGTTCGAGAACATGGCCATTGCCCACGAGAAGTTGGATGATGAGGTAAAGCGCCTGTGGGGGGATCTTCATATGGCCATAGGCCAGTTAGAGAACGAAAAGAGAAAGGCCTGATCTGAGGAGCAGAGGGCGAAAGACCATGAGGAGAGGGCTGGAGAGCTAGAGCGTGAGGTGGCTAAGTAGCTCATGATCAATATCTTCCTTATCAAAGAAAAAGACACACTCCAGAGCAAACTGGCCGAAGCTCAGGAGGCCAGAAAAAAGAAAGAAGTCAAATACTCAGCTCAGATTTTTGAGCTGGAGAAGAAATATCAATTCGAGCTGGCTTTGAACGATGAGGTCATCACTGAGAGGTGGCTCAACTCTAAAGTTGGTTAGAAATGGCTAGTTGACGTCAATGTCTCCTCATTTCAGGTTGGCTCAGAAGTCACCATTCAGTTCGTCCTTGGCAAGATGCCTGACTACTATTTCTCTGAGTATGAGCAGCGCGCTCCTGCCCCAACTCCCTCTGTACAGAGGAGGTGACCTAAGCCGACCCCAAAGCTACCAAGTGATCCAACTCACTCCATCCTGATCCAGCCCCTGACTTCTGCAGTCCTGATATCGTGCTTCTCCTTTTTGTCCTATTTCTTTCTTTTTTGTAATCTTCTTGCTTCTCTTCTTCTTCTTCTTCTTTTTGTAAAAATCCCATTTGGGAGTTGATGTAACTTTTGAGGGTTTCTTCCCTCCATTACTGGAAAAAAAAAATTTCTTCCCTCATTGTGTTTCTTCAGTTTCGGTAAAGTAATTCCATTTTTCAATTGAACTTGATTCGGTCCTGTGCGTCTTTGTATGGCGAAGCATCGTGCCTGGACCTGGACCGCCGTACAAGTATGCCTAATCCGGATTTGGGATTAAAGGTGTCAAACTGAAGCTAGTTCTTCATGCCTTAAGGTAAAGTCTTGAGCTGCGAAAACTAAGGTAAGGTATCGTTGATGGTGCTAACCTGGAGCTCGATCTTAGATGCTGTCGAGCTGGAGTCCAGTCTTTGAGTTGCCAAACTAGGGCCTGGTTTTGGTGGTGTTGAGCTGGAGCTTGGGCTTGTATGCCTTAGTGCATAAGGTCTTTGAGTTGCCAAACTAAGGCTTGGTCTTAGTGGTGCCAAGCTGGAGCTCGATCTTAGATGTTGCCGAGCTGGAGCTTGGTCTTTGTGCCTTAGTTGTCAAAGTCTTTGAGTCACCAAACTAGGGTCTGGTCTTGTGGTGCCAAGCTGGAGCTCGGTCTTAGTTGCTGCCGAACTTGAGCTCAGTCTTTGTGCCTTAGTTGTTAAGGTCTTTGAGTCACCAAATTAGGGTCTGGTCTTATGGTGTCTAGCTGGAGCTCGGTCTTAGTTGCTACCGAGCTTGAGCTCAAGGGACACCATAGGGGTATATGACATCATCCCTCATGAACTTCTCCACTGCCTGCTCAATGATTCTAGCTAGGGGATGTGCCTCCATCCATTTAGTGAAGTAATCAATAGCAACAATCAAGAATTAGACACCCCCTTTTCCTTTATTGAACTATCCTAGAATATCCATTCCCCACATTAAGAACAAGATCGGGCAGATCACGAAACTAAGTTCTGTAGCCGAGACATGTTGTATTAGGGCATGTACCTGACACTTAAAGCAAAGCACTGCCGGATGAACTTTATTGTATCTTGTTGCATGTTTGACCAGTAGAATCCTTGGCGTAGCACCTTGTAGGCCGGTGCCCTTCCCCCGATGTGTCACCCACAAATTCCTTCATGGATTTCACGAAGCGTCTCTTCAGCTCGGTTCGGGGGTAGGCACTTCAGCAGGGGCCAGGATGTTGCCCTTTTGTAAAGTACTCCACCCTAGATGGTGTATTTGGGTGCTCTCCTTTTGACTGCCCTTGCTTCTATTTGATCTCCTAGGAGATGTCCATCATGCAAATAATCCACGATGGGATCCATCCAGCTCGGCTCGAATTTTTGTGTATTACTGCATAGTAATTCTTGCTCATAGGTAGGTTGGTCTAGTACTTCAAAATATGCTGAGCTTGCACAGTCTCTGAGTTCTACTATAGCTAGTTTGGAGAGGGCATCTGCTATTGCATTTTCCTCCCGCGGGATCTGTACCATCGTAAATGTGTTAAAACTGGTCACCAGACGATGTGCTTCTTTCAAATACTTGGTCATTCTCTCTTCTTTGGCCTCATATTGCCTATTGACTTGGTTCACGATTAGTTAGGAGTCACTATGTGCAACCAAGTCGTCTGTCATTACCGCCTTTGCCAGTTTGATTCTCGCAATCAGGGCTTTATACTCTGCCTTGTTATTTGTTGCGGGGAATGCAAATCTAAGGGCATACTGTATCGTGAATTCCTTAAGGTTTTTTAGCACAAGTCCTGCGCCGCTTCTCGTTGTGGTGCTGGACCCATCAACAAAGAGCTCCCACTTTCTGTTCAGCTCGGCCTTAGGCTCTACTACTTCTTCGGTTTGTATACATTCTACTAGGAAATCAGCCAGCGCCTGGCCCTTGATTGCACTTCTTGGTTGGAATTCAATATTGTGCTCACTTAACTCGACAGCCTAACTTACCATATGTCCCACTATGCTAGGGCTGTAAAGTGACTTTCTCAGTGGTTGATCAGTTAGTACAGCAATGGCGTGTGCTTGGAAGTAGGGCCTCAACTTCCTGGTTGTCATGACCAGCGCCAGTGCAAACTTCTCAATCTTCTGGTACCTTGTCTTCGCTTCCAGGAACACATGACTCACATAGTAGATAGGCCTCTGGGTCTTTGCCTCTTCTCTCATGAGGACTGAGCTAACGACTACCGTGGAGGTAACAAGGTAAAGCTGTAGCTCCTCTCCGGGCTCTGGCTGGCTCAGCAGAGGGGGCCGGGTTAGTTAGGCCTTGATTTCATCGAAAGCTACTTTGCATTCCTCTGTCTAGAGAAATTGTTGTTGACCTTTTCCTCCTTTCAGTAGCTTGAAGAACAGAAGGCACCTATCCCCAGCTCGAGACAAGAACCTGTTAAGTGCGGCCAAGCATCCCATCAGTTTCTAAACTTCGTGAATGTTTCTTGGTGGACGCATCTCATGAATGGCCTTAATTTTTTAGGGGTTTGCCTCTATTCCCCTTTGCAACATTAGAAAGCCCAGGAATTTCTCAAAGGTTACTCCAAATGCTCACTTGGTTGGATTCAGTCTCATCTGATTCTGCCGCAGGACATTGAAAGCTTCCTTCAGATCTAGCACATGATCAGTGCCTTTCGCGCTCTTGACCAGCATATCATCAACGTAAACTTTCATATTTTTTCTGATCTGGCTTCGAAACATCGTATTCACCATCCTCTGGTAATTGGCTCCAGCATTCTTTAGGTCAAAAGGCATTGCAGTGTAGCAGTAGTTGGCCTGAGTGGTGAGGAAAGCAGTTTTCTCCTCATCTTCCACCTTCATCTTTATCTGGTTATAGCCGGAATATGCATCCATGAAGGTCAGTATCTTGTAGCCTGTAGTCAAGTCTATGAGGGAGTCAATCCGAGGCAAAGGATAGCAGTCTTTGGGACAGGCCTTGTTCAGGTCAGTGTAGTCTATGCATATCCTTCACTTCCCTTTGGACTTCAGAACCATGACCACATTGGCTAACCAAGTCGGGTACTTTACTTCCCTCACAAATAGTGCTGCTAGGAGTTGGTCAACCTCCTCGTTGATGATGGTGTTCTGCTCAATCGTAAAGTTCCTGCGCTTCTGCTGGACAGGCTTAAAGTTAGGGTTAATGTCCAGACTGTGCTCAACTATGGCCCTGGAGATGCCTGGCATATCGGAAGCTTTCCACACAAAAATATCAGAGTTTTCACCGAGGAAGTTTAAAATTTCATCGCGGCATTGGGAGCTCAGCATTGCTCCGAGCTGAACTATTTTTTATGGCTCGACCTCAGTGATTGTGACAGTAAGTAACTGTTCAACTGGCTCGGCTCGGTTCAGGAGGCTTTCATCGCGGTAATCAATAATTTTTACTATACATGCTAGGCCCGAGCATGATTTCTTGACAGATTTTATGAAGTTGGCATAGCATTCCTGGGATTCCTTCTTGCTGGACTTGCATTCCCCGACTCCATTACTGGTGGGGAATTTGACTTTCATGTGCTTAGTGGACACAATCGCCCCAAGACCATTGAGACCAGGTCGGCCAAGGATTGCATTATAGGGTGAGGCGATCTTGGTGACCATAAAAGAGACCATGGTAGTGGTTGTCTGTGCTCCCTGTCCGATGGTTACAGGCAAGTCAACAACTCCTTCTACTCTGCTGGCATGCCTGAAAATCCGTACAAGGGTCCTAGGGCTGGTTTTAAGGCCCCGGTGTCAAGCCCCAGTTTTATAAAGGCTCTGTATGACATGAGGTCAATGGAGGCTCCCGTGTCCACTAGGACCCTGTGGAAGGGGTGGTTGGCCACCACTAATTGAACTACAATAGCGTCGTTGTGAGGCCAGTTCAACTCTTCCAGATCTCTATCAGAGAACATAATGGGTGGATCAGTTCTGAGGGCTTTGACAGGTTGTTCCATGATGCATACAAACCGTGTGTGTGCTTTGGATTTTCTGACTAATTCTATCGTGGGTCCACCCATGATTGTTAGGATGGCTGGACCCATGGACTGGTTATCGTAAGCAACAGCCCAATCCGTGGCTGGGTCCTTAGACGACTTGGCATCATCTCTCCTTGGCTCGGGCCAGTTTCCACCATATTTCTGCTTCAAATACTGGTTAAGGTATCCAACCTTGATGAGCTCATCAATTTCCATTTTCAGAGATTTGTAGTCTTCAGTGTCATGTCCATGGTCTCGGTGGTATCGACAATACCGATTGGGGTTCCTCTCCTCTGGTTTAGCTGTCATTGGCCTGGGCGAGCAAAAATACTTTTAATCTTGGATCTCTAAGAGCAGGTTTGTTCAGGAACGATCAAGTTCATATCGCTCAAGTTCATTTGTGTCAAGCGTCTGATCTGTTCTGTTCTTCTTCGGGTCGTGAGAGTCGTCCCTAGGTCTCAGAGTCCTTTTCTTCTCCTTCTCCGACTAATCACCCCTATTAGCTATTCCTCTAGTGGCCAAAACTTCTTCCATGTTGGTGTATTGATTGCACCATCTCAACAGTTCAGGTATTGTTTCTGGTAAGTCGAGGGCCAGATATTGGACCAAATCATGGTGCATTACCCCATTGCACAATGTACTATACGCCACTCCTTCCGATAGGTTTTTTACTTTCCAGTGTCGCCTTAGTGAATCGAGCAAGGAACTCTCTTATAGTCTCTCTCGCTCTCTGCCTCATGTTCATCACATTTTGCATAGTTTGCTTCTATTTCATACTTACTTGGAAACGTGTGAGGAACACTCTTGTTAGCTCTTTATAGCTACGGATGGACCAGGGCTGCAGGTTCAACATTCACACCAGTGCAGCTCCTTTTAATGAGGCTGTAAAGGCTCGGCAGAGAATGGCATCTGACCTACCATGAATTGTCATGGCCGAACTATAACCTACCATGAACTGTCATGGCCGAACTATGATCATATGGATCTCTGGTGCCGTCATATCCATTGAAGACAGGTATCACAAAATTTGGAGGTAGCTCGGCGTCTATCAGTTCGTCAGATAGTGCATTATGGGCCAAAGTTACAGTTATGTCGGTCGGGTGTCTTTGCCTCCACATTCTTTCTACTCGCTCAATGAGGCACTGGATGCGGCTCTCCAGGTCATCCCTTCTCTCCTCGGCTCGGTGATCCGGGGATCATCTTGCCTTATCACTTCTTCTGGGGCTTCTTCCTCAGCCTTGGTGACCACTAGGCCGATCCTGACCTTGTCGTGGGTGCCTCTGGTCAGCCTGGTGGGCGAGTCCTAACCCCCATGGTGTTGATCTCTCTGAGCTATCCTTCGAGAATTTTCTCGTTCATCTCTGTGCGGACGCATGCCTCTAGTGAGTTTTTGAGGCGACAGCTGGCGTCTTCCTACCCAGGGTGGGGATCTATAGACATCATGTGTCTCTGGGCTCCAGTGATGCATGGAACGATGAGCTCTCCCATCCTAGGCTGGAACGGGACCTTGCCTACACCCCTCGGTAGAGGAGTGGGGTGATACCGAGTGAACAGTACGTGACGTTCTAGCCGACCCCCTACTTGCTATTGATTAAGGGGTGACACTATTGTCAGGAGATTCATCATTGAGTTATCTACCCAGAACCGGCCTAGGCGGCTGAGCTGAACTAGTCCGTGGAACTGGAAGTGCTGAGCCGAACTGGCGTATGAAGTCCCGCACCAATGTGTTTGTAGCTAACACCTACAGCTGCAAGCTCTGCATCTGCTCTTCTATGTTTGGATGAGTTACCCGGGATGATGGGATATGACGAGATTGCTGAGGGTTTTGCTCGTGTTGATCCCCCTCTCCTTGGGTAACTTACGCATCAGGTCTGGTTTGCTGGGGTCCACATGGAGGGGTCTCTGCTGGGACGTTTTCCTGCTCTACCATTGGCGGTGAATGGGGACGTCCAAGCGGTAATCTGTGGGTGGATCTTGCTCACGTTGTCGTTGAAGAAAAGACCTTCTCACTCCTTAATTGTATTGGTCCAAGGTGACTTTTTGTGACAGTTTCCCACAGACGATGCCAATCTGATGCAGCAAAAATTGACCGGGTGATCTTCCTTACAGTTCCTGATGCTCTAGCCGACCTGCATAGAAGAGAAGACAAGGGAGAGCCGGACTAACCCGACAGGGGACTCTTTGATGCCTAAGTCAGATATTTCCATAGCAAATGCTCAAGAGAGCTTTTCCAGTAAAAGAAGTTAGTGATCGATCTCCTTGATAGAGGCTTACTATGGTATTTGTAGGCCGCTGATGGAGGGAGAGTGGGAGACAATTGTGAAGAGTCCTGCTTAGGCGTGGAGTCCTTGAGGGGAGTGGCTCTGTGATTCTGGGAATATTCTGAGTCTTAGGGTATTCCAAGGAAATATTCTTCTCTTATCTCGGAAAGGCCAACTGTGTGAGGGATAGACGTCTATGGTGACGTGTAGTGGATAGAGTCCTGCCCCCGTGATCAGGGATCACGTCCCTTGAATGTAGGAGTGGATGCGTATACGTTTCTAAGTGCCTTACTTGACTGTGTCGAGCCGAGGTGACAGGTTGATCGAGCCGAGGTGACTAGTAGCATGGCCTAATGGAGGGCCAAGGTGACAGCACGACTCGATGGAGGGCCGAGGTGACAGTACGGCCTGATGGAGGGCCGAGGTGACAGCACGGTCTGTTAGAGGCCGAGGTGGCAGCATGGCCTAATTGAGGGATGAGGTGGCAGCACAGCCTGATGGAGGGCCGAGGTAGCAGCACGGCCTGATGAGATGCCGAGGTGGCAGCACGGCCTGATGAGGGGTCGAGGTGGCAGCACTACCTGATAGAGGGCCGAGGTGGCAGCACGGCCTGATGGAGGACTGAGGTGGCAGCACAGCCTGATGAGATGCCGAGGTGACAGCACGGCCTATTGGAGGGCCGAGGTGGTAGCACGGCTTGATGAGATGTCGAGGTGGTAGCACGGCCTAATGGAGGGCCGAGATGGTAGCACAGCCTGATGGAGGGCCAAGGTGATAGTACGGCCTGATGAAGGGCCGAGGTGGCGGCACAACCTGATAAAGGGCCGAGGTGGCAGCACGACCTAATGAGATGCCGAGGTGGTAGCACGGCCTGATGGAGGGTCGAGGTGCAACATTGGTTAGGACCGGTCCTTGCCCGTTCCTTGGTTGGGAAGAAATACCCTCATCAGTGGTTTCCCTATTCCTCCCCTCTTGAATGTATTATATTTTTTGTTTTTTCTTTTTATAATTAATATACATGATCTTCTAGCAAAAAAAAAAAAAAGCTAATGCACCCAATCCTCCAACTTGAGGGGGCTATATTGACCGATATAGGAGTTTCGGATTTGTAGAAAGTCTATATTCGATTTACCTTGATAGTCGTCTCCTTATTGAGTTATTTCACTTGTATAGAATCCATAACGTTTGAAATCTTCTTTCCTAATGACAACAGCTTCTCCCATGAATAGTTCTTATACGCAAGAGGCTGAATTGGCTTATGGTGCTGGTCAAATGGATCCATCAAAGGCTATATAAATCCTGGTCTTGTGTATGATATCCAGACAAGTGACTACATACCACAGTTGTGCAGCATGGGAGTGACTCCAGAATATATTATAATCATCACCGGAGAGAATGTGACTTGTGCCAAGGTTAATCAATCCATATATATCTTATCTAAACTATCCTTCTTTTGGTGCTGGAGTTAATGCCGGACCATCCTTCACACGATATTTCCCGAGGACGGTTACAAACGTTGGCCTACCTCTAATTCCACATACAACGCGGCGGTTGGCTTGCACCAACTAGTCAATGTTACTGTCAATCCTAAGGTTCTATCTTTTAAGTCTTTGAATGAGAAGCAACAGTTCACTGCGGAAGTCAGTCGAAAACTACTTCACAATGATTCAGTTAGTCTCTACTTGGCTATTGTGGTCTGATGGCATACATAATGTAAGAAGTCCCATTGTTCTTTGGGCATAAAGACCTTTTTCTTGTATCAGTTCTAGTTTGTCCTAGAATCATATTTTCAATAAGCATTCTCCTGTGCTAATGAATGATTTAATTGCATATTTATTGTATAAGCCGACTAGGGCTCTTCCGATATAACTCTATATATTCAATCAGAATTATTGACAATGATAGCTCCCAAGTCCCGAGGGATTTTTTTTTTTTTTTTTTTTTTTTTTTTTTTTGTATTAAGAAAAGAAAATTATACAAAGTAAGGCAGCCTCAATATCCTTCTTTGGGCTTACCAAAAGAAAGGAAAAGAGGCCCCTTGAAACCAAGCAGAACAGGCCTGCATTGCAAAGGGAGAACTTAAAAAGAAAGATTACATTCAATAATAAACCTTGAAACCCGAGTCACCTTTCACTAAACTATTCACCTCCTCTGAGAAGTCATTAGGCTGAATAATAATCCTGAGCCGTTGCATATGCTGTCAAAAAATCATCCCTCCACAATTCTCTCCTTTCTTTCACAATATTTGATGCATACACTGCCGAACACAGAAACTCCATGGATGACCCTTTTATTTTAATTTTCAAATGCACTAGATGAAAAATGGTAAATAGATTTTCACCTTCCATCTGGCTGTCATCCCAACCCACCCATATTCTAGTGGCTTTGCCCTTCTTACAGTTATGAACATACTTCCACTCTTTTTACAAAGAAGAAATCACAGAAGCGATGTTATCGTCCTTCACTTTTATTTCAACAAGAATCCCTAATTTTATATTTTTTTCATTCAACATATGCTTCACCCCCTTTTGTTTTTCAGGCGCATTAAGCCCCTTATATTCCAACATAGATACTTCATTTAGTAACCTTCTTAGAAGTGTTACCATGAGCTCTGACAGCCCAATTCTTAGCCCCCACCTCTTGTCGCATTTTCTTCATGTGAGGGGTCACCTCAATACGCAGGGGTTGAAAAGAAATCTTTTTTGTATTACCCCCTACTTCTCCTAGGAAAACAGACTTAGAAAGGTTAATGGAAGAAGAAGCCTCGGCCGTACCTTCGTTTATGAACTTTTCTCCAACACTTTTTGTTGAAAAGGAAGGGACAGAGGCAATGGGTGCTATACATGGAAGATCCATCTCCCACGTGGCTGGATCTTTGTAGAACATGAATTGGGTCACTTGAGGAGGAAGTGCAGCCTCCATCGGATCTACTAAAACCGCTCCTTCAATTAGAGTTTGACCAATCAACCTTTTGTCCACCTCAACAACTCTAACCGTGGCCTCTATCTTATCTCTCTTGCTTGCCTCCTCAAAAGGAATCAATCGATCCTTATTAGATTCCTCAAATAGTGGGGATGAATAAACCTTTTCCACATCAACTTTCTTTCTTACAAAAACGTCCATAGAGGAATTCATAATAGAATCTTCTATAAAATAAGGAATATTCTCCTTATTAACAAGCGCCTTCTCCCCTATGGTCGAACTAGTCTTTCCCAACCATCACTCCTACATTATCTCCTTCTATCTCTCCTTCCTCCAATAACATTCCTTCATTCAAACTCAATGGGTTATCTACCAGAACTCCATCCACACTTCAGAATTTGAATTACCCTCCTTTCAACTATAGATATTTCCCACATCACCCAGCGTTGGATCTGTTTCAAGCGCCCCACTCTCCACAATTTCAGTCGCCACCTCATCCTCCAACATTATCCCTTTAGAATTTGAATTGGGCATCTCCTCAATCAACGCATCCAGCACCACAAAAGCATTGCTATGCACCAACGGTTCCCCTAAAATAGGATTAATCCTTGATTTACCCTTCAAAACTCTCTTAATAGTTCTGATGTTTGAATTTGAATTCAAAATCAAATGTGAAGAAGAACCAACTTGAACATTTGGCATAGATTCCACTCCTCCCTTGTTCACCACTGGATCCTCCATCCTAGAAACACCTCCACTTTCCGTCGCCACCTCATTTGTCTGAGCAGTATGAGAGCGGCTTCCTTTATTGACCCACTTGACATTAGTAGTACGCTTATCCTCCTTCCTGCATTGACTGAAATCATGACCGAAAACTGTACATTTACTGCATGAAGAGGGCGTCCAATCATACAATACAGTCTGTGAAAACACAACCCCCTTCTAATCATGGACCGGAATTGTTTTCGGTAATTCACCTCCAGCCTGAACCTCCACACAAATGCGAGTATAAGATAATCGTTCTATGGTTCTAGTACACTCATCAGTTGTAATGGGAACACCAATGACACTTCAAATGGCACTCAATGCTTCCACCATCCAATAATGAAGAGGCAAATTTGGTAAAGAAACCCAAGCTGGTATTGAATTCAGATGTACCTTATCAAGCACCATACTCGGGCTCCATTGTCGTAAGAACAGGGGACGTCTACTAACAAACCATGGGCCTCCTTCCCATACCTTTATTCTATCTTCCTCCGCAGTAAATTGAAAATTGAAAATCCCACTTTCTAGCATAAACATGTTAACATGACCGGACAACCTCCGTTGCTTGAGAAAAATCTCCTTAGCGATGGCAAAAGGGGGCTTTTTTATGTCCCACCAATGCTTTCTCCCACCTTTTCACACCTGCACCCGTCATAGAAGATGAACAACAGGCAACTGTATTCCCTTCAATCACTTTGGCCGCAATAAAATCTAACTTTAATCCATTACGTTCAAGGGACTTTGAAGAAAACAATCCAGCCCAGCTTCCTCCACATCTCAGATCCGAATCTTCTCCCAATGGCTGTTGCGTCAGTCCCATGGAAGAAGAAGGCCCTATAGCCGAAGCTATAGCCCTCTCAGCCATGGCTCTCCTGTATTTCCTTCAAATCGCCAGAGCTTCTCTCACGACTTTGAACATGCTAAACTCGAAGTCATTGTCCATTCTTTTTTTCTCTTACTAAATTACTAATATGGAACTAAAAATCAGTGCATTCGCGTAGTCCTTTTCCCTCCATTGGAATAAAAATTTGTTTACTTTTCTATCTGAAAATTTCGGAGAGGGAATAGAGAATGCCCAAGTCCCGAGGTATTATTGAATTGAAGATTAGAATCTTCTCCCCACCAATGGTCTTTTCAGACAAAGAGAAAAACTGAACATCCGACAAATTTACCAACCTAGATCTTCTTTTTATTTCTCTTGGCCTCACCGCCTTGTCTTCACACTTCTCCTTACACACCTACCTTCAACTACCATTAATGCTCTACAATCACCTCACCCAACCTTTGCTTTCTTCTTCTCACTCTCTCCTACGCCAGCAACAGTTGTTCTTTGTCCTTAATTACCTCACATTTACTGCCCCTATGCAAGTGATCTACCTCCCACTCTCCAAGTGCCCATTGACACAGGATTAGAGCACCCAACTTCCAAGTGGAAAAAGATCTTTTTCAACATGTTGCGCGCCTAATGTGGCATCCGACAATTAAGAGGACCTGGGAAGGGAGCATGTGCCCATGTGGTGTTAGGCACGTATTCCAGTCCTCTCAATTATTATGTGTCACATAAGTGGTTTCATGGCACTACTATCATGTGCTTTCTTTTTATATAAACGCTCATGTCTCTAGCTCACAACCAAGCTAGCTCTTCCAACCGATTTTGATTGGTTCCGACCTGAACTATATGATCTTTGACCATACGCTCCCATAAAAATGAAATATCCTCAGAACATTTTGAGAGGGACCGAGTTTTTCCTGAGAGGGCATAGATCGAGTTTTCCTCAAATCATGGTAAAGACTTCGAAGAAGGAAAACTTTCCCGCACTAAGATTGATGCCATGTCAAATAGCAAATCCAATTATACTAGCCACATCTTTTCCTTGTCATTGACAATGGCCAGACAAAATCCATGGGATATGAGAACCATTTTTTTTTTCCCAAGGGCAGGGAAACTAGTGGGGAAAAAAACCTTTTGTGATGTTGATTGTATAAGAAGTGTTTTGTGCACGGTCGTGCACCATACGCAACCATTTAAAAAACCGCGGGATGGGCGATGAAGGTCTACGGGGCACACCCCCCCCCCTCAACCACATCTCACGGCTCTGTGCATGGTGGCGCACGTACACAAAACCTTTGTCATCGTATAATATCTTGAACTCCTACTTTTTAAAAGGAACTTAATTTTTCTCCTTAAATCTGAGGAATTTGACTGCAAAATGAAGAGAGAGCTAAGTTGTTAGCTCTGAGTGATCGTTGAAGTCAAGAAGTTTAGTCATTTGTAAATGAGTAAGTGAAGAATTCCTAACCCTACTAAACCGTCTCCTGAAGCACTCCAACAAAGTCAGCAAAACTAGGCAACTATTCGTAATGCATCCACATATTATAGCTTTACTTGTAGGATAAACTACATAGCCAAACCTTCAATACTTCCGTTGTTGCTACCAAAAATACCCCGCTAGTCGAACCTACACAAACACAGACGACGGAGGCCCGGAGCTTTGTCCGGGGTTAGTCCTCCGACGCTCAAGTCAGGGTCGGCCGCACAGTTCAATAAGGGAGTAATGGTGAGGGTCCCTCCTTCGGCAGGGGGCTCCGTAAGGCCGATCCGAAGCGACCGAAGATCTTTCTCTCGGTCGACCCCAAGCCTCGGTCACTGGTAATGTCAAGGCCGAATGAACAAGTCAACCAAAGAAGAAGATGTTGGTTATTCCCATAGGAAGAAGCTCCTAGTGGAAGTAAGGGGGCTCCTGATATAGCCAAAATAACCTCTCGGTGGGGGGCAATGACACGTGTCGCCTCTGAGACACGTGTCCTCCGCCAGACGAAGGTTCCGAGAGACCACTCACGCTCAATCACCGAGGCACACTCGCAAAATCACGCGGGATCACGTCGTCTGCATGAGGGGAATATTCCCCCAGAAGGTTGGACGTATTCAAGTGGGACTCTAAGAGGGAAGAAGGGGGAAAACCCTAAACCCGAAGAGCTATATAAGAAGGCACGGAAGAAAGGGGAAGGTAAGTTCTGAGACCCTCATCATTACTCCCTTATTGAACTGTGCGGCCGACCCTGACTTGAGCGTCGGAGGACTAACCCCGGACAAAGCTCCGGGCCTCCGTCGTCTGTGTTTGTGTAGGTTCGACTAGCGGGGTATTTTTGGCAACAACATCCGTCTAATCAAGATTCAGGTTGAGATATCTTAGTGAAGAAATAACTCTCTACTGAAGAGATCAATAAATGAATTCATCTAAGCAGGCTTCGTGCAAATTAGAATCACCATCCATGATATAAGTTAAAAGCAATAAATATCACATCCTACCCCTATTTCAAGCTCTCCCACTCGCTCATCACGGCAAATAAAATGCAAGTAATGAATACTAAAACCACCCCTCTCCCTGTTCCCCTGTTCCCCTCTCCCCCCCACCCCCCCAAAACCCTTCTTCCTGGTTCTGTATACCTGAGAAAATCTACATAACCATGGTATACAGTAGGAAGAGATGAAACCAAAACACCATGCTACATCCTCCTTAAAACACGAATTCTGAATCTAAACCTTAGTTTGAGCAGCATCCAACTCTCTTCATCGCCGACACATCATCTTTGACGTTTATCTTCTCTCCTTTGCTGGGAACAGAAGAAGCTGCTCCCTCATCACCTGCTTCAACTGCTTTTTTACTCACGATACGGTAGATCTGGGTCAGGACCTCAGCAAATGCATTGTCCACATTTGTAGCTTCCAGTGCAGAAGTCTCCATAAAGTACAAAGACTCCCTCTCGGCAAAGGCTTTACCATCCTCAGTTGAAACAGCCACAAGGTGACGGAGGTCACACTTGTTCCCAATTAGCATAACAACGATATTGGGGTCTGTATGGTCCCTCAACTCCTTCAACCACCGCTCACAGTTCTCAAATGTAGCATGTCGGGTCACATCATACACGAGCAATGCACCAACTGCACCTCGGTAGTAAGCACTAGTGATAGCCCGGTACCTGCAAATTCAAAAAAGCAGAATATTTTAGGAGCCACCGGATGTTCACTTTAGTATTCATCTGGTGAGCAGGTGAGGGAAAGATGAAGCAAAATAATTATGCAGACAACAAAAAGCAGTTTGCAGTTAATGCATTCTGCTTTCTGTATTTTTTTTTTTTTTGGGGGGGTTGGGGGGGGTGTTCTACATGCTTCTGGCATGTTTTGGAGTCCCCACACCCAACCAACGGGGCACAGGAGGGGGCACCTTCAAGGTTCGTTAACAGAAGCCCACATGTCAAGGAGTAGAGAGAACGTAAGAAGGCCTTAATACACCGGTGGCTTGTACAGCCTTTTCCCTCAAACATTATGGAGGGGAACAATTAACACGTAAAAATGGTTGTCTCCATATTTGCAGCGATCCCCAGAAATAATGGTTGCCATAAAGTTTTCAATGAAAAGGTATATGATTGGAGTAAGGAATAAACAACAATGATCTGAAAATTAAATCTGATATGACACTGTCAAATATACTAAAGGGAAACAAATGAAACTCATTAGCATCAGTGTTCTATTGCATGGTATTGTAGAAAATGTAAGACACGCTTTAATTAAGAGCCAAGCAATTCTGTGGATGCTGGGGAGAGGGAAAGAAAAGATAGGGTCACAGAAAGCACATGGCACAAAAAACTGCACAAATCAGCAAAGAGAAAAAAAAAATGCATGTGAATTAAGAATAGGGAAGAAGGCTTAAAGACAAGAAAGGTAGCAATCATCATAAGGTGGTCGGTCGACCACTTGTCACCTTGTCAAGTCATTTAACTAGGGCTATCAACGGTACCCATTTACTCCCTTCCCAACCCTCATTTGGATACCATTTAATTTAACGGTACCCATTTACTTGCCTTTCCCAACTCTCATTTGGATTCCATTTAATTCAACGGAGAGCGAAGGGTGAAGGCAAGGATTTTATATTGTCTGTCTAGATATAGGCAACTTTGACAAATATATAATTATATACACTTATTTATATTTAACACAAGACCTACCACAAATTCCCATAGTAAATCCCACCCAATATATTCAGCTACTCTTCAAGTCCTAAATGGGCCATGATTAAAAGAACTTTATTAAAGCTTTACCCATTGGGTAATGCAATTTCTTACCCATGGGTAAGGTCTTCCTACCCAGTAAGATTGACAGTCCTAAATTGAAGATTTAACAACTATCCATTGCCTATATTAAAAAATTAGTAATATTCATTCAATAATATGTAACAGCTGATTAAACTTAAACAGGGCTATGGTAAGTGAAATGATTTATGTTACTCAATGCTTTGTTTCCTTCTCATGCTCCCTACTCAAAATCAGTTAAACAACTACATTATCACATATCACATTCTAAGCCAGATCCGAGATCACTGAATTCCACTTCACAATCACAAGGGAGAGTCCATCCTTTGAGCCTGAAGTGCATATTCTCATGACTTATACACAATTATTGTTGGAAATAAATCCCACATTGGAAAACTTTGTGACCTTGGATCCCTTCTTATACCAATTGGGTCTCTCCAACTAATAGCTAAGTTTTGGGTTAAATAATTCAATATGGAACCAGAGCTATCAGGCCCAAATAAGGGGCTGGCCACACATACCATGTGTACACTGACACACAAAAGAGAGGTAACACGTCAAGGGGAATGTTGGGAAAAATTCCACATTGGAAACTTTGGGACCTCAGAGCCTTCATATACTAGATGGGACTCTCCACCATATAGTTTAAGCTTTTGTGTTAAATAAATCAACAGTTCCGTATCATGCATAAACAAACGAATAATGTATAATAGCTACTTGTCACAATGAAATGAAGAATGAGATGGAGCACATTGAGTTCTACCGAAAAAAGAGATGAAGCACATTGAGATTGAATGGTTCAATTGCCATTGTCGAGTCTGTCTTTTTGCTACTAGTCACAATGAGGGGAGCAAATTCAATGTTTAAATTACCATTGCGGAGTAGCTCTAAGTCCAGTTCCCCAACCCCTACGCCCCGACAGATTGTAAGAAAATGCAACTTTTTCCTAGCCCTAGATTGGTTGAAGAAAACAAGTGCGGTAATGAAAACAAACATTTCATCAGAGAAAATGTTTACAAAGTGAGAGGTTGCACACAGATTCTTGTTGAAGTGTGTAACAAAGACACTTAGGCTGTGTTTGGTATGCTGTATGCATTCTCGACTTAGAATGCATTTTGGAATTGCAAAAATGCCTTTTGGTATGTATTTCCATTCTCAAACCCTAGAACGAGTCCAGGTACGAGGCACATTCTCGAATGAACGTTTATGCCCATTTCACGTCGTCGTTCTGTAGCGAAGCAGCAATGACCATGAATCGTAAATAGTGGTGATGTCCCCACCTCCCCATCAAGCTACGATTATAACTACAGAGAACACATTGATGCGGTAAAAATTGACCGGATGATCTTCCCTGCAGTTCCTGGTGTTTTAGCCGACCCGCACGGAAGAGAGGACAGGGGAGAGCCGGGCTGACCCGACAAGGGACTCCGATGCCTAAGTCAAATCTTTTCACAGCAGATGCTCAAGAGTGCTTTTCCTGTAAAAAGAGTGATTGATCGATCCCCCATGATGGAGGCTTACCTTGGTATTTATAGGCTGCTGATGGAGAGAGAAGGGCATTTGTGGAGAGTCTTGTTTAGGCGTAGAATCCTTGAGGGGAGTGGCACTGTGATTCTGGGAATATTCCGAGTTCCAGGTCATATTCTGGGAATATTCTCCATTGATCTCGGAGGTGCAAGTCGTGAGAGGGGTGGACGCCTCTGATGACGTGTAGTGGATAGTCCTACCCCCGTGATCAGGGATCACGTCCCTTGAAATTAGGAGTTGATGTGTGCACGTTTTTGGGTGCATTACTTGACTGTGCCAAGCCGAGGTGACTAGTAACACGGCCTGATGGAGGGCCAAGGCGGCAGCACGGCCTGATGGAGGGTTGAGGTGGCAGCACGACCTGATTGAGGGCCGAGGTGCCTGATTGAGGGCTAAGGTGACAGCACGACCTGATGGACGGTCGAGGCTGCAGCACGGCCTGATGGAGGGCCGAGGTAGTAGCACAGCCTGATGAGATGCCGATGTGGCAGCATGGCCTGAAGGAGTGCCGAGGTGGTAGCAAGGCCTGATGGAGGGCCGAGGTGGCAACACGGCCTGATGGAGGGCCGAGGTGGCAGCATGGCCTGATGAGATGCCGAGGCAACGCGGCCTAATGGAGGGCTAAGGTGGTAGTCTGGCTTGATGGAGGGCCGAGCAGGTAGCACGGCCTGATGGAGGCCATCAGGCCGAGGAGGTAACTCGGCCTGATGGGGGCCGAGTAGGTAACTCGGCCTGATGAGATGCTGAGGTGGCAGCATGGCCTAAGGAGAGGCTGAGGTGGCAACACGGCCTGATGGAGGGCCGAGGTGGCAGCACGGCCTAATGGAGGGCCGAGGTAGTAGCATGGCCTGATGAGATGCTGAGGTGGTAGCACGGCCTAATAAGATGCCGAGGTGGCAGCACGGCCTGATGTAAGGCCGAGGAGGTAGCACAGCCTGATGGAGGGCCGAGATGCAGCATTGGTCAAGACAATCCCTGCCCGTGCCGTGGTTGGGAAGAAATACCCTCATCACCAGCCCCCCGCTCTAGCAGTTCGGATCGATCTGCTAGAGCATTTAATTCGATCTTGACCTTCGTATGACGTGCGCTGTCTATTCGGTGTGAAACACGATGCTTCAATTCCTCAGTCGAGGTTGCTCAACGGTTCAAGGACATAGTTGTCACTCGTTCAAAGGCGAAGGACGCAAAGCGCCTTCATGGGGAGCCACACAAGATTACAGGCCAACTAGAGGTTGAGAAGAAAATTGCCCAATCTGAGGAGGTCCGTGACAATGATGTTCGGTTGATAACTGGAGAGCTGGAACAAGAGGTTGCCAAGTAGCTCAATGCCAACAGTAACTTGATGAAGGGGAATGATGCTCTCTAGGATGAGTTGTTCGAGACTCGGGGTGCTCGTAAGGAGGAGCTCGCAGCTGCTAGTTGGAAAGGCAACACCGGGCCGAGCTGGAGGCCAACGAGGTGGCTGAACCCCTAGGCCTATCAGAAGTGGTTAGTTGACCTTAACATTGCTTCGTTTTAGGTTAGCTCAGACGATGCCATCCTCTTCATCCTGAGTAAGATGCCAGGCTACAATCTGATGGACTATGAGTAGCGCGTTCCCGCCCTAGCTACTTTGGTGTAACTCAGCGGCTCGATCGACTTTGGTGAAGTGACCCGACTCGAAGGATAGCCAAGTGAAGAGCTAGGCCCATGGATTAGCCCCCCTGAGATTAGGAGAGATGACATCAAAACAAATTTTTCATTTATCAAAAAAGGGGAAAAATCCCTCAAAATACATCACTCCCGAAGGAGACATCTACATAAAAAAATATATATATAGCATTCTTGTGCTTCTTTCTTTATTTTCTTGTACTTTGAACCGGCTCGAAATGAGTAACTTTTGGAAGAATAAGGACCAATACAGCTGTCTGAGTGTGGCTCCGTTCCCTAGCTGAGCTCGGAATTGATCTTCCATGTTTAGCTTATAAGCTCTTGAGGTGCCAAGCCTGGGCCTAGCCATAGGTGTGCCGAGCTGGGGCTCGACCTTAGAGAATGCTGAGCTTGGGCTCTGTCTTAGAAGGTGCCGAGCTTGGCCTCGATCTTTTGAGGTGCCAACCCTGGGTTTGGTCTTGGCAATGCCGAGCTTGGGCTCGGTCTTTTGAGGTGCCTTATGTTAAGGTCTTTTGTAGTGCTGAGCCAGGGCTCGAGTGTGGATACTTCAGTGTGTAAGGGCTTGAGGTGCCGAGCTGGAGCTGGGGCTCGGGCTTGTATGCCTTAGTGCGTAAGGGATTGAGGTGCTGAGCCGTGCTCGGACTTACATGCCTTAGTGCGAAAGGGCTTGAGGTGCCGAGCCAGGGCTCAGGCTTGCATACCTTAATAAGGGCTTGAGGTGCCGATGTGGGGCTCGGGCTCGGGCTCGGGCTTGCATGCCTTAATGCGTAAGGTCTTGAGATGCCGAACCGTGCTCGGGCTTGCATGCCTTATGCGTAGGGGCTTGAGGTGTCGATCTGGGGCTCAGGCTTGCATGCCTTAGTTCGTAAGGGCTTGATGTGCCGAGCTAGGGCTCGGGCTTGCATGCCTTAGTACGTAAGGGCTTAAGGTGCCGAGCTAGGGCTCGGGCTTAAATGCCTTAGTACATAAGGGCACCCGGCTCGGCTTGCATGCCTTAGTTCGTAAGGGCTTGAGGTGCCGAGCCAGGGCTCGAGCTTACATGCCTTAGTGCGTAAGGGCTTGAGGTGCCGAGCTGCAGCGGTAAAAATTGACTGGATGATCTTCCCTGCAGTTCCTGCTTTAGCCGACCTACACAAAAGAAAGGACAGGGGAGAGCCAGGCTGACCTGACAGGGGACTCTCTGATGCCTAAGTCAGATCTTTCCACAGCAGTGCTCAAGAGAGCTTTTCCAATAAAATGAGTGATTGATCGATCCCCCATAATGGAGGCTTATCTTGGTATTTATAGGCTACTGATGGAGAGAGAAGGAAGGGCGTTTGTGGAGAGTCCTGTTTAGTCGTAGAGTCCTTCAGGGGAGTGGCACTGATTCTGGGATTATTCCAGGTTCTAGGGTATACTCTGAGAATATTCTCTATTGATCTCCGAGGTGTAAGTCGTAAGGGGTGGACACCTCTGATGACGTGTGGTGGATAGTCCTGCCCCTGTGATCAGGGATCACGTCCCTTGAATGTAAGAGTGGATGTGTGCATGTTTCTGGGTGCATTACTTGATTGTGCCGAGCTAAGGTGACAGGTTGGTCGAGCCGAAGTGAATGGTAGCATAGCCTGATGGAGGGCCGAAGTGGTAGCACGGCTTGATGGAAGGTCGAGGTGGCAACACGGCCTGATGGAGGGCCGAGGTGGCAACACGGCCTGATGGAGGGCCGAGGTGATAGCACAAACTAATTGAGGGCCGAGGTGGCAGAACGGCCTAATGGAGGGCCGAGGTAGCAGCACGACCTGATGAGATGCTGAGGTGGCAGCGCGGCTAATGGAGAGCCGAGATGGTAGCACAGCCTGATGAGGGCCGAGGTGGCAACACAGCCTGATGGAGGGCCGAGGTAGTAGCACGGCCTGATGGAGGGCCGAGGTAGCAACACGGCTTGATGAGATGCTGAGGTGGCAGCACGGCCTAATGGAGGGCCGAGATGGTAGCACAGCCTGATGGAGGGCCGAGGTGGTAGCACAGCTTGATTGAGGGCCGAGGTGGCAACACAGCCTGCTGGAGGGTCAAGGTAGTAGCATGGCCTGATGAGATGCCATGGCAGCACGGCCTGATGGAGGGCCGAGGAGGTAGCACGGCCTGATGGAGGGCCGAGATGCAGCATTGGTCAGGACGATCCCTGCCCGTGCCGTGGTTAGGAAGAAATACCCTCATCAATGTGCTTGTGTTTATTCTCCTTCCTTTTTTCTCTTTTTCCTTTTTTCTATTTGGGAGGGTGGATTAGATTACAATCCCCTCTCCTTGGTAGGCCGGTGCGGGGCAACTTCGGGTGGGTTGGGGGAGTCTTCTTTTCTGTATGGGCTATAGCATCCCTAACCCCCACCCAAAACGTCCAGCAATGTGCTTGTGTTTGTTCTCCTTTTTATTCTTTTTTTTTTCTTTTTTTCTATTTGGGAGGGTGGATAGTATTACAATCCCCTCTCCTTGGCAGGGCAGTGGGGGGCAACTTCCGGTGGGTTGGGGAGGTCTTCTTCTCTGTATGGGTATAATCATCCTAACCCCCCCCCTTAGTTTTGGGGACGAATGCACAAACCCACGGAGGAAAGCAAGCAAACACTAACGCACAACAAGAGGAATTTAATGTGGTTCGGAACAAATGCCTACATCCACCCGAGGGAACCAGAGCTTTTTCACTATGCTAGAAAAACTCTACAACACTCCCCAACTCACAATATGATCTCCCCTTGTTTGTGTTTAGGTTCTCCCACAGAGAATATATTGGGAACCCAAAACCCCTAATCCCTACACAATTACAATTCTACATCCGTACATGTAAAATGAACCCAAAGCCCAACCAAATTACAAATACAAGCCCAATAATTATTATATTCATCATAACAGAATACAAGACAAAAGACCCAACAATTTCCACCTTGGCTTGGATTCTGCATACCACCATGAAGAATACTATTGTTGATGTCGATTCTCCAAACTCTGCCATTGTCTCTACCTATCTGCCATACCCAACCAACATGACCCCCAACCCCACCCGGGGTTGTTCCATACAAATTATCGCCGCTGCACCATGTGATGTGGCTCCACCTTTCCTACCTTGCTCTAAGAGATCATTGCTACTCACCAAATCCGAAGCGAAAGACACCCACTTCTTTCCAAACTCACACTAGTTCATAGCCTCAACCATTTGTAGTCTCTTCGTCCATCTGTACCTCTTGCCTGAGTTCCAACCATAGCTCCACTTGTTTCAACACTCCCTACAACTCTGTATAGATGCCTAATCATCCATCCCTGCATCACAACCATGGCCCATCTAGAAACCTTGAGAAGTCCACCTTCAAATGAGCATCTAAAACCTCTTGAATCCAGACTTCACAATTAAATCAGGTTCCCTAGATCCATCACATGCCTCACCCAAATCAAAGTTCGCACAATCCCATCAACCATGTGAATCTGTACAGTTCCAATCCCAGTAAACTTGTTTTCCACATTATTTGTCATTTTGACAATACCATTATCATCCAAGTGCCATGCAGCAAATTGATCCCTGACTAACACATATGAAATGAACTAAAATCTAAAATCCAATCTGAAGTTCTGCACCTAATCAAGTAGTGAGAAGGATATCTCCATCACTCCAGGACCCTTCCACACAGCAGCATTTGATGACTTATCTCAATTCTCCTTCTCTTTTTTTATCCACCTCATGCCTTGGACAATTCCTCTTTTATATGACCTTCCTCCTTGCAATAATAGCAAGGTATTTTGCGATCTTTTGACTTAGAGCAACCCTTTTACTTCACTAACTCCTTCAGTCTCTTATTTAATATACCCCTTCCCTGACAACCACATATAACCAAGGCACTACCCTCCTTTGATGCCGCCTCACTGCTATTTTCTGTCATGTCTCATTTATCAGCAAACCAACAATAACCTCATCAAATTTAAGAATATCCTTTTTTTTTTTTTTTTTGGATGAATAAATTTAAGAATATCCTTACCGTAATGTCGTCACAATGTAATCAAATGAAAGAGGCAATAAAGCAAATAAGGGAAGTGTCTTGTCCTCCTCTTTGATCTTAACATCAAGAGCCGACAATTCCTTCAATATCCTACTGAACTCATCCAAGTGTACCTCAAATTTTGATACCTCTGACAACCTAAGGTCATATAATTGTTTCTTCAAAAACAGTCGATTTGTCAATGACTTGGGCATGAACCTCTCCCGCTTTGTCCAAACCTTCTCTGGATCCGCCAATCCATTAACCTCACAAAGAGTGTTATCCAGCTAAATAATGTTACATGCTAGATCCCTCAACTCTTGCTACTCATCTTCTTTCATCTTTTTTGGAAAATCCTTTTAGGCAAACATGAGCTTGTGTTGTCATTTCTGGCAACCATATAGAGTGCACAGGTGATGTGGTAGCATGTTTGGATGATTTTGCAATGTTTGAACCATCAGACGATGACTAGGCAGTGTAGGCAATGCAGTAGCAACGAGAGCCAGTTTGGCAGTGATTGAGGTATCTAGGCATATGTGGCAGTGTTTGGTGGTGTTTGACAGTGATTGGCAGCGATTGGCAGCATGTGGCCGCTTTGGGTGAAGTGCACACACAATTTGAGAAGTGACTTCATAGGTTCACACTGATGACTCAGCTTTGGAGACAAATTGAGTGGCCCAAATGGAAGAATAGGAAGAAGTAATGTTCACGGAAGTTGTAGCTCATCGAGTCTTCTTTCCAATGCAATTGGAATCACGTCAATCTGATTCCATAGGAGGGAGTTCAAATTGGGAATACAAGTGTCATGTGAAAAGCCGCGCGCATGGGAGCTGCCAAGGGCCGTGCACATAGACAGCAGCAACAACATAGCCTGGCATACCATGCACAAGGCAAAGGCCGCACGCACACGGCAAAGGCCACTGACTAAGAGCCTGGGCTGCCACGGCCGCACACAGCACCAAGCCGTGCACAGCAGCAAGGGCTGTGGGCCATGCCGCAAAGGCCTGCCACAGGCCCCACACACATAGTTGGGTCAAAGGCTCCATGAGGGTTCGGAGGTGCACGCCACCTGTTCACTGAAATGCCTCAAAGATGCTCAAATTGTGTTCGCTCTCAAGAACCATTAGACTGAGGGTCAATATGTGCATCATTGGCACCAAATTCTCACAAGGCGCCAATTTTGATGCTAAATTAATTCCTTTTGAACAAAATCCAAAGGGCCACATCACTTAATGCGGATCGGACGAACGATATCATGGCATGCCCGAGGCGTGATTCATAGACTAAACAGATTCCACCGTGTGTCCCCTCATTGGTCGAGCACAACAAATGATCATAAGTCGCACCACACTTTATCACCGTGTAATCTCATGCTTTGCACGCGTAGGTAATGGCACTGAAGATTCCTCATCACGTGTTCTCTTTCGTCCCAATAATTCCTCCATTCCAATCCAATGGTTGAAGAACATCCCACTATTCTGTCGTGTGTTGCTATGCAGAAGATTCCAATCAAAGAGTCCTAATTCCACCCGCATTTTGCGAGGCTAATACGATAGCTCAGGGTTGAACTACCAACCCATGGCATGGCGCATCGTCACTTGATGCCTTTTGGAGGCCATCTAGGCCCTCCTGTCTATGCAAATCCAATGGCTAAGCTTCTTTGGACCACTGTTAGCTTAAACGAAAACGACACAAAAACAAAGACATATGGTACGGGTTTTAAACAGATAAAAACGATGAACGGTACGGTCAAAAAAATAGGGAACAAAAAACGGACGAAAACAAACGGTACGAGTATTAAACATGCAATTTTCAAAAAAAAACAAAACCAAAAAAAGGGCAGTATACTCATGTAATTCAGAACAGGTGTACCAATTAATTAATTAAATAAATGAAGGAAACACCTGTTCTGAAATTCAATAGAGCTGAAATGGTGGATAATCCACCACGGTAACCAAACTACTGTTATTATAATATGTTCACACCCACTGGAATAAATTCTACGTTGTAGTTTTGAATGTAATTTTAATCAAGTGTTATGATTTGGAGAAATATTAGTCCCTGTTTCCTCCATCTACCAATGTTTTTTTTTGGGATGAATTAAACTATATTAAAGGAAAGAAAGAATATACAAAAAGGCCTCATGAAGAGACAAGAAAGGGCAAGCCCAGCCGAGAAACAAAAAGGGAGGGGGAACTACACTCCTCAATGATACAATCCATCACTTTTGGGGGGGGGGGGGGGAGAGGAGATGATAGATGGAGAGAGCCCCCAGGAGACAACGAACCTGTTCCTTGGGGAGTCTCTAACAGGACGGTGGAGCAAGTATGCTAGCTTTGTAAATACATCAAAATAGATGGCATTCCAAATCTGATCATAAGAATGGGATTTGGAGGTCCATCTTCGAAGATTCCTTTCCATCCAAAGGTGGGTGATGATAGCACAGAATGCAAGCTTTCCAGCAATGTCACAAATAGAGGTTCCTCCGTATGTCATATCCACCCATATCCACTCTCTACTGAAGGGAAGAGATCTCCTCCTAGAGGGCCAACAACTACGAAGGAATTTTTTCCAAATGATTGTGGAGAATGGACAGTCAAAGAATAGGTGATCAACAACCTCATTTCCATTCCAGCAAAGGCAACAGGCAATTGGGGCATGGATGTGTCTGTGGTTAAGGAAGGACTGGGTGGAAAGGCAATTGGAAAGGACCCGCCAAGCCGTGAAGCTGTGACGGGGAATATTTCCCTTGAACCAGATGAGTCTTCTCCAAGGAACCAGAGGCAAAAGTTCTAAGTTCCAGGTAGAAGAGAAGGTAAAGATTTTAGAGGGGGAGGGGTTCCAATTGCCAGAGTCATCTCTATCTCTGAGGTTAGGGTCAAGAGGAAGGAGGGTAGACCAGATGACAGCAAGGGGGGAATTAGGGGGAGCCCAAACGTCGTTCCGAATGATGGAGGAGACAATGGCTAGATGGTCTAGACCAATGGAATAGATGATTCTAGGGCTGATATCCTGAAGAATTGGACAGTTTAGGTGCTAGGGGTTGAGCCAGAGAAAGGTGGAGTTACCTCTGCCAATGGAGTAGGAAATGACATTTAAAGCTAAGGGGTCTAAGGCTAAGGATACCTCGCCAAATCCAAGACGTTTCCGGGCCAGGAGAAGTAGACCAAAGGGAATCATTTTTTAAAAGGTAGGAGTAAACCCATGAAACCCATATACTATTATGCTTGGACACAATTTTTCATATGATTTTGAGAATACCTGCAGAATTCATGTCTTTGATTCGCCTAAGGCCCAGACTTCCTTCAGATGTAGGAAGGCAGACACTTTTCCAACTAATGGGAATGAGATGAAGGAACTTTGTGATGTCTGAACCTTTCCAGAGAAAGGAGCAAATGAGAGCTTCAATTGCTTTAATAGTACAGGAGGGAAGGACAAAGATTCCAGACCAGTAAAGATACATTGATTGAAGGACTGATCTAGCAAGCTCAAGCCTTCTAGCATAGGATAAGAGTTTACTCTTCCACAGCTGAAGTCTTTTCCGAAGGAGGTCGAGGATTGGGGTGCAGTGGTGGCCAGAGAGCCTGGCTGGGATGAGTGGTAGGCCAAGATACTTGACTGGAAGAGAGCCAAAGGCAAAACCCGTGATCTCAAGAAGGCGGTTGGTGGACGCTTCCTCAATCCCAGAGGTGAAGATGAGAGATTTCACTGGGTTGATCAGGAGACTCAAGAGATGCACAAAGAGACGAAGAGAGGACATAATGGAAGAGATAGAGCAGTGGTCTGCTTTGGAGAAAATCATCAGGTCATCGGCAAATGCAAGGTGGGTGAGGGAGAGGGCCTTGCACTTGGGGATGGGAGAGATGAAGTGGAGATCAGTAGAGGATTGGATTGATCGGGATAAGACCTCAAGACCAAGGGAGAAGAGAAAAGGGGAGAGGGGGCATCCTTGGCGAATACCAACAGAGGATTTGAAGTATCCCGCAGGACTGCCATTGACCAAAACTGAGAAGTTCGGGGTAGAGATGCAGGCAAGGATCCAGCAGACAAAGTTTGGGGGGAAGGACATTGGAGATGAAATCCCATCGGATAGAGTCAAAAGCCTTGTGAAGATCAATCTTGAGGAGGGCCGCCGATCCATGAGATTTTCTCTCAAAGCCACGAACAATCTCGTGGCAAAGAATGATGTTGTCCACAATACTCCTGCCAGATATGAAGGCAGATTGGTTCCGACTCACCAATGAGTCAATTACCCCTTGAATGTGGTTTGCTAAGTTTTGGCAATGAATTTGTAGATCAGGTTACAAGGGGAGATGGGTATGAATTCCTGCATGGAGGAGGCACCTTCAGATTCGGGAATGAGGCAAAGGAATGTGTGGTTAACTCCATTGATCTGACTGGGATTGAAGAAAAGCTTGTGATAGCTTTGATAAGATCAAATTTGATAATATCCCAGCAAGAAGTGAAAAACCCCATACTAAATCCATCAGGACCGGGAGCTTTGTTTGCTTTGTGGGAAAGAACTGCGGCAGAGATCTCCTCATCAGAGGGGATGGCTTGAAGAGATGGGAGGAGATGGTCAGGGACAAATTTGTTGATCAGTAAGGGAGGGGGAGGGGGAGGATCAGTGGCCTGAGTGGGATTGAAGAGATCAGAGAAGTATGAGGAGGCCTCATTTTTAATGTCCGAGGGGTGGTGGAGGGTGGAGCCATTCCTTGCGTGGAGGAGGGGGATGGAGTTGGCATTGTTTCGGCCTTTGATTGAACAATAAAAGAAGACCGAGTTAGAGTCGCCAAGCTCAAGCCACTTTATTCTGGATTTCTGCTTGAGAAAGCTCTCTTCTTGGGACAGGAGAAGGGAGAGCTCGAGGGAAGCAGATTTCTCTTCTTCCGCAAGGGTAATATTGTGGAGGTTAGATAGGAGTCTAGCCTGTATGGATTCAAGCTTCTCACGACACTCAGAGACTCTTCTAGAGATGTTGAAACATCTAGTGTTCCATAGCTTGAGAGCGGATTAGAAATTCCTGAGCTTCCTGGACAAGGCTATGAGAGAAGAGGAAAAGGCTTGAACAAGGAGGTTCCAGGCATCACGAATAATTGAGGAGAAATTAGGGTGGAGGGTCCACATATCAAAGAATTTGAAGGGCTTAGGGCCAAAGGAAGGGGAGGAGTAAGCATGGAGGGAAATTGGGTAGTGATCAGAGATGGAGGGGGCATCAAAAGTGGCATAAGATGCGGGATAGAGGGTAAGCCAGGTTTCGTTGACAAGGGCCCTATCAAGCTTGCAATCTACCCTGTCAGGCCCATTTCTGCAGTTCTACCAAGTGAGATTTGCACCAAACCAACAAAGATCACTCATGTTAATATCATCAAGGCAATTGTTAAAAGCCTCAACAGAGGCAGGTTCAATGGGGGTACCTCCCTTCTTCTCAATGGCAGACCTGACAACATTAAAATCACCAGCTATTCCCCACAGGTTTGAATCCATAGAGGAGGAAATGGAGTGAAGGGTATCCCAGAGGGGTAACCTATCATGCGCACGATTGTGAGCATAAACAATGGTTAGAAAGCAGCAATTTGTCCCTGCGATGTCGGAAATGGATAGATGGATATGTTGAGGGGAGGAGGAGATGGAGATCATACGAAGGAGGGGGTTCCATAAAATCCAGATTCTACCATTGGGACAATTAGAGTAATTTGCAATGAAGGACCAGGATGAGGTGATGGAGGAGACAATGTGAGGAGCATTTTCCTCAAGGAATCTTGTTTCCAATAAACAACAAAGGGGGGAGCCAGCAGATTTAATTTTGGAACGAATGGAAGCATGCTTTGCCGAGGAGTTCAGGCCTCAAATATTCCAAATTAACTAAGAGGACATGATGAAGGATTGGGGGTAGGGGGCAGATGCTCAGGAGAGCAAGGCTGAATAAGCCGTTGGCCAGTGGCAAGAGATTTACCTTTACGACGCTGGTAGCCTTTAGTCAGAGGAGTTTGGGAGGTAGCCGATATTTGGGGTTCCCCTGCAAGCGACCGAGAGCTGTACTTGCAGACAGTTGCATCTTCCAATGTTACTATAGTGTATAATGGTAATAACTAAAAAAGCATTACCATAGATATTTAAGAAAAATCAACCGTCACATAGTGAATCAGAGAAAGAATGTGAAAAAATTAATGAGAGAGAGAGAGGAGTGAGAAGGAGTCTTCTGTCTTCCTCGAGCTCATACCTAAAGAAACAGAGGAGCTTGGAGTGGCTACCCGCTACTGCGGGTTGCAATCGCTGGTGCCGAGTCGGTCGACAAAATTTGCAGTGGTTCCTCTACTTCGTCAAACGTATGGATTAGAGGCTAGAGAGTGCACAGATAGAAGGGTTTTCATTGGCCGTGGTTTGCAAGCTTTGTCGGCGGCGAATTCAACAGCAGTAGTGAAGTTTCAAGGAAATGTTGAGGAAGAGTGTAAGCCGTAGGGCTCCATGGCTAGAGAGAGAGAGATAGAGATTTTAAGGGAGACGGCTCGTTGATTGGGGGAAACCATCCAAATTCCAAAACCCTATCAAATTTTTTTTTTTAATGATTATGGTAAAATTCCCATTTTACCCTTAAAATACAAATACGCGTTTAAAACGTGCGTTTAAAACACATTTTAAACAGTTTTTTGGGCCGTTTCCGTTTTTTCCCGCATTGTATAAAGGCATATGGCAAAACGCGTTTTAAACGGTCACAAACGGCAACCATGTTTAAAACACGTTTTGACTAACAGTGCTTTGGACTAGTGAGCTCATTTTAAGGCCCATCTAGGTCATTTTTTTGCATCGGCATTGGAATTCGGACCAAAACATCATAAACCTAATTTGGAGAGGAGAGGGAAAGGAAATCTTTAATGCCAAATACCTAATTGGGATTTTATGATGGTTGCCTTCGAGATTGGAACTTGCCTGAATTGATTTTGACCCTTCAAGGAGTAGGTCGAAGTTGGGATCATCGGGTGGAGAAATTTTATATTAGAAAATTCCTATTTTATGTCTAGGTTGTAATTTTGAGTTGAAATTCCTAACCTGTGTTTGTAATTGGGGGGTTTGTCGTTTTGATCACTATATTGCCTATCAACCTGGGGCTTGATAGGATTAGAACCCTTAGTTTGTGTAGGAGCATAGAAAGAAGCAGGAGTAGTAGCTCCTAGATTATTGTAGCAGTCGAATTACTGGAGAGTATAGAGCAATATACGGGCCCAATTAGAGTATTGCTCCATGGATGTAGGCAGCTTGCCAAACCACGTACATTATGTTGTGTGGCTATATGATTGTAATTGTGGATATTAGAGTGTTGTTTGTGCCTTGCAAGGTGGCCAGGTGGCCAGGTGGGTGTGCACTACCTGGTATACTGGCCACATTATGGTTGCGAGGCAGGTGTGCACACAACTGTGTAATTGGTAAAATTGGGATTGCGCCAACTATTCAGTTGCCAATGTAGAAAGTGTGTTGATCATTAGGGGTTAGTTGAGAAGAAAATTTGAAATCAGTGATTCACCCCCCTTTCAGTGTCAGCTTGAGAATATCAAATATGATTTATTCCTAAGAGCTTTAATGGTCCCCACCCATATAAGAATATTATTCCTGAGAGCCTTAATGGCCATTGAAGCATTCTATGGAGAAGCTTAAACCCTTCACCTCCATCCCATTTACCCAATTTGTGCCCACCATCAACCTCAACGAACCTAATCACTATTGATCTTTGCACAATCTATATCTACAGAGCAAAATCTTCCTGATTCGCACCATCCAGTGTGTCTACAACACCAGAAAACCTTTAGAACACCTAACCTGCATACCGCACCTTTTGTACGAAATTATATTTTTCGTACGGAACCTATACACGAACTAAATTGGCTCGGAAACTTTTTTTTTTTTAATCCATTATAGGTTCTCCTACCTGCTTTCTCCTTAGGGAGAAAAAAAAAACCACCTTACTCCTTATACAGTACAAACTCCCCTCCACTTGCAGCTTCCTAGAATACCAAGGAAACCAAAAAACTTCCTTGAATTGCATACAATCACTTTTTTTTTCCACTTTCTTCAAACGACACACCATACAATCACTTTTTTTTCCACTTTTTTTTTCTTCTTTCCTCTTTCAAGTTTCAAAGAGAGATTCTTATTCTTCTCTTTTTTAATTTTTTTCCTCTCTTCTCCGTCATCTATTGGAAACGGAATTGCACCTAAGAAGCGTACAGTGGTTTTCTCTAAGCACCTCTTTGCCTCTCTCTCTATCACACCGCACTTCCAGTAGATCCAACTTACCATTAGGAATATCGGTGGTGTGAGTAAGACACGTACCTATCTTACAAATCTACCAGGATCTCTGATACCGGTACCTTAACATTTCACAATCTCACATCACAAACCAACCAAAAGCAGCGGAATCATCAATAAAATGGGGAAAATGTCTAATGATAAAATATTATCCATAACCGAGTTATTCTGTTACAATCATTCATGACGTATAACTAATAAATTTAAAAAAATGTATCATCCACAAGCTCTTACCAAAATAGTCTAAAATATGCCGAACACCTCATGGTGCCGTGTATGCACAATAATCACAAGCACAGTCCTGGCCATGCTTCTCCGCTTCCAACATCCACCAGTCGCTCACTCCGTACTCGGGTCCGAAGGAAAGAGTTACTAGCCATAGGTACGACCGTACCTGCATCATCATCTAAAAAGGGGTGTATACATGGGGGGAGCTTTCCAACTCGCTCAGTGAAGGGTGAGGTTCAAGCACATCCAAACACAACAATAGCAATAATAATTTATGATGCATGATTACAGAAATTAAACACAATCCATGATGCTCGTGATATAATTCATTTATTTTATTACCCACCTAACAATACAACTAAGTCTGGTAAATGCTACTATGGCACATTAGGCTGTATCCCCCATCTCGGAACCGCCATCGACTATGCAGGGATACAAACCCTAGCCGTGTATAGAAGCCTTCCGGTCCCCGTATGCGTCCATAGGTCACCCAACACTGATAACCCCTCTTAGCTATCACAACACCGGTACCAATCATCGACCACGCCAAACAAGTTTCTGCCTCCGGCAACAATCACATCGTACCGCGGGTGTGGCATTCTAAAAAGGCACATCGAACATACCACAATTGGTTATCTAACACTTTAACCCCTGTTGGCAAGGGTTTGTAGCATAGGGAGTGATATCTAACCACATATAGGCTACATGCCTTTATACTGATATAGTTAGTATAAATTACACAATACCAGTAACACCTCAGCCACAAAGTGTAATCCATCTCCAAATACAATCTTGGGGTACACGATACCGGAAACACATCGGCCTCAAGGTGTAAACCATGACCGTTTACCTAATCTAGTATACATAATAACAGTTGAGTATGGACTACGCAACCCTGGTACCAATCATCGGCCACGAAGCGTATCCATTTCCAAATGCAATCCCGGAGTACATGATACCGGTAACACATCGGCCACAAAGTGTAATCCGCGACTATAACTAACTCTAATGCACATAATCAATGCATGAATGCAACAAACATATGACAATCACGGTACCAGTACCACCTCGGCCACACCGGACTCCTCCATACATTTCCACGACATTTCATATCAATTAAATAAAATGTAGTATGTGATAGCATACCATCATCATTTGAGCAATTAATAAATCATGTAAAGATCTATACATGTGAGCAGTTTTATAATAATAAAACAATCCCAAAAATAAAAGCAATCATCCCTCACCTTGTTTATGCTCGTGTGTGTTAGGGTTCAAGTACTGCCACCGATCGATCAACTTAATTTCGACCTCGAGGCTCGTGCCCATCACTGTCCTAGACACAAAGGAAATCGAACGTCAATACATGTCGGTAACATCGGGAAGGGCCCATATGGGTCACCCCCAAAGGGTACAGACAAAGTCCCCTAGTGACAATAATGTCACCGGAAACACCCATCAAAAACAAACACTTTCCACCGAAAATATCAGTGTTTCTGGTAGTGGCATAGAACTCCTAAGGCTCAGGGGTTCACCGGAAACAGCCCATCGGAAGTAGGCCCAGTGTTTCTGGTGGCTTTACAGCAACTGCCCAGTGAATTAGGGCTTTCCGGCTCGGGCCCTATCGCCGAGATTTGTTCTATGGAGTTTATAGGGAATGTTCCTAGCATCATTCTAAGCTAATAAAATCCCGATTCCACTAAGCCGTTTAGGAGATATGTCGATCAAACGAACGAAACCCTAGTTGGTCATTTGGCCAATCTTGTTGTCAGATCTCACCGGACTCAGTTTGAGCTCTGTAATGGCACCGGGGACATGAAATACACATTCCCCGAGCTCAACATGGTTTGAGCACCAATATTCCATCAACACCTAGCTTAACCTAGGTCAAAATGAAGAGAGAGTAGAAGTTATTGTACTTACCTCCGGCAAGGAATCCGGCAACTAGGCTGCAATCGGCACCAAGGTAAGCCCTTTCCTCCTCTTCTTCTTCCTCTTCCTTTCTCTCCTCTCTTACGTTGAGCACAAGTGAAATGAGGAAATGAATTCCTCATTTCCTACTTATAAGGCAAATTGGCCTTAGGGCCCATTTGACTGAACCCTATTCGGTCCGATCAGGTTAATCTGACTTTCGGAGCACGAGGACCCGACTACTTAGGTCCGTAAAGTGCTCATGTCATGAGGAAGGTGTGGAGGATGATTTGGGATCATCCAGGGCTGTCCACGATGCAACTGGTGGGACCCATGGGCATCGAAACCTTGACAGCAGCCTGTTTGGTCACCGAAAATAGTCACCGGATTTAGGCCCAAGGCTTTTTCCGGTGGCTTATTTCCAGTGGTCAAGACAGCAGCCTATCTTGACTGCTTGCTGTCTACCAACTAGCCTCGCATGGGCAGTTGCCCTTGGTCGTGTTCATAGCCTTCCAGCAATGTTGGTACGTGTCGGGATTCATGTGTGGGGAGTCAGGTCACTTACCGTCTAGGATCAGAAGGTACGAATCCCCTCCAGTTAGACTAGCATGCAATGCACGAACATAGGGGGTCATCTTTTCCCCTTTGGCAATGGACGACCACGAGCCAAAACCCAACTGTACTTCCGATCTCTGGTCCGAGACCTATCACAACAGTTCAAATTAGACCGGATCAAGGCACAAGTGTAACATTCCCCCCACCTTACAAGAATTTTGTCTTCGAAATTGAGCATACCTGGTAAATCAAACAACCCAGGATATTGCTTCAACATCTCATCTTCCCGCTCCCAAGATGCTTCTTGTTCGGGGTAGTTCATCCATTTCACTTTGATAAAGGAAACGGTGCGGTTACGGAGAACATGGTCCTTCCAGTCAATAATCTTCTCCGGATACTCCACGTAGGCAAAATCTTCGTCCAACTCACGGGTAAGTCAAGACGTTAATGGGTCGAGAATGTACTTCCTCAACATAGATACATGGAAGACATCATGCGTACCCTCTAACTCTAGTGGTAGAGCTATCTTGTAAGCTACCAGTCCGATCCTTTCAAGTATATCATACGGTCCCATAAACCTCGGACTAAGCTTTCCCTTCTTGTAAAACCGCATCACCCCTTTAACTAGGGAGATTCGCAAGAACACCTTGTCTCTAACTCCAAATTCCAGATGTTTTTTCCTGACATCTACATAGCTCTTCTGCCTGGACTGAGCTGCCTTGATCCTCTCTAATCATATTCACCTTTTCACTAGTAGCCTACATCAAGTCTAGATCCAAAATATGCCGCTCACCAACCTCATCCCAATAGAGTGGAGTCCGACACTTTCTGCCATACTGTGCTTCGAACGAGGACAATCCGATGGTGGCCTGATAACTGTTATAGGAGAACTCAATAAGGGAAATGTGCTCATCCCAACTATAACTCATATCTAAGGCACATGCACGAAGTAGGTCCTCCAATGTCTAGATAGTCCTTTCTGACTGACCATCGATCTGTGGGTGAAAAGCAGTGCTGAAATTCAACTGTGTGCTCATAGCCTTTTGTACACATATCCAGAACTTGGAAGTGAATCTGGGATCTCGATCTGAAATGATACTAACCGGTACACCATGCAACCTGATGATGTCAATATACAACTTGGCCAACTTGTCCATAGAAAATGTGACCATGATTGGGATAAAGTGAGCTGCCTTGGTCAAGCGGTCCATAACTACCCAGATGGCATCCATACCCTTCTGTGTGTGGGGTAAACCTATGACGAAGTCCATGGTAATATTCTCCCATTTCCACTCCGGAATAGGTAGGGACTGTAATAACCCATGGGGCCTTTGTCATTCAACCTTGACTTGTTGGCATGTGAGGCATCTAGACACATATGTGGCCACGTCATTCTTCATTCCTTTCCACCAGTAGGAGCCCTTGAGGTCCTTATACATTTTAGTGCTACCAAGGTGAATGGAGTAAGGAGAGTTGTGTGCCTCTCTCAAAACTCTCTCTCAAATCACCATCACTAAGCACACGTAACCTCCCTTTGAACTTGAGAATCCCGCTTTCAGTTACAGAGAAATCCGGGTCTTTCTGGGTTCCTTCCTTGCATTCTGTTATCAGCTTCTGCAACTTTGCATCAATACACTAAGCTGCAGTGATATTATCCACCAGACTAGGTTGTACCACCAATGCCGATAGTGACAAGGTGACACCTTCCACTAGTAGCTCCAAATCCAGTTTCCTGGCCTGCTCTATAAGATGCTCATTGGTGGTCAGTGATGCAAGAGTCAGTGACTGGGATTTCCGACTAGGTCATCAACTACCACATTGGCCTTTCCTAGGTGATAGTGGATAGTACAATCATAGTCCTTCATCAACTCCAACCAACGGCATTGTCTTATGTTGAGCTCTTTCTGGGTGAAGAAGTACTTGATGCTCTTATGGTCACTGTAGATCTCACTCTTCTCACCATACAAGTAGTGTCTCCAAAGTTTCAGTGCAAAAATCACTGCTGCCAACTCCAAATCATGGGTGGGGTAGTTCTTCTCATAATCCATCAACTGGCGGGATGCATAAGCAATGACTTTCTCATGCTGCATTAATACACAACCCAATCCCAGCTTGGAGGCATCACTATACACAACCATACCACCTATACCAGTCAGAATAGTTAAAACTAGAGCCGATACCAATCTTTGCCTTAGCTCCTTAAAGCTCTTTTCACAAGCATCAAACCACTCAAATTTCACACCCTTCCGTGTGAGTCGGGTTATTCGGGTAGCAATGCGGGAAAAGTTCTCAATAAACCTCCTGTAGTATCCGGCCAATCCCAGAAAACTACGTATGTCTACTACACTCTTGGGAGTCCCATTCTAGGACTACCTTCACCTTACCCGGGTCAACCTCTATACCCTTGTCTAAAACAATGTGGCCTAGGAATGCCACCTGTGACAACCAAAACTCGTATTTGCTGAACTTAGCATAGAGTTATTTCTCCCCCAAATGTTGCAGTACTAACCTCAGGTGAACAGCATGTTCCTCTACACTCTTGGAGTAAACCAAGATGTCATTAATGAATGCAATCACAAACTTGTCTAAGACATCCTGGAATACCCGGTTCATCAAATCTATAAATGCAGCCGGTGCATTGGTCAACCCAAATGACATCACCAAGATAATGTCCATATCTTGATCTGAAAGCCGTCTTGCTGACATCACTATCCTTCATCCTAAGCTGGTGGTAGCTCGATCATTTGAACTATGTGTATGAGCCTTGTCCAGTGACCATAGGTGGACATGAGCTGAATGCTCACTTGATCGAGTTGGATATGACCGAACCAGGCTCAAGGCCAAGAGCAGCAGCAAGAGTAGTGGGATGTTGCCACTATAGTTTTAGGATTTCCCATTCAGTGTTTTCTTTATAATTCCTTGTTCTAGATTTTAGTAGAATTTTATTTCCTCTCATTTGCTTCAGTTATTTGAATTTCCTAGACTTAGGCTAGTTAGGATTTCCAGCTTTCAGTATTTTATTTTCATGAAAATGGTATAAGCTTATGTAATCAAGTTCTTTATTTAATGAAACGGCTTTAACATTTATGTTTGTCTCCTAGTTGTGTAATTTCTATTATTGTCTTTAAAGTTTTTATTTTAAATCCTAATTTCCCCAAGTCATCGTTTGGTGACATTGTGAGTTAAGGCAGAGTATCGCACTCTGATACCAAGTTGTCACACCCCACTTCCAGTGTGGGTGGTGCGAGTAAGACATGTACCTGTCTTATAAATCTACCAGGATCTCTGATAGCAGTACCTTAACATTTTACAATCTAACATCACAAACCAATCAAAAGTAGCTGAATCAGAGTATAATAGCGGAATCATCAATAAAATGGGGAAAATGTCTAATGATAAAATATTATCCATAACCGAGTTATTCAGTTACAATCATCCATGACGTATAACTAATAAGTTTAAAAAAATGTACCATCCACAAATTCATACCAAAATAATCAAAAATACTCCTAACACCTCATGGTGCCGCGTATGCACAATAATCACAAGCACAGTCTTGGCCATGCTCCTCTGCTTCCAGTCGCTCACTCCGCACTCGGATCCAGAGGAAAGTCACTAGCCATGGGTACGACCGTACCTGCATCATCATCTAAAAAGGGGTGTATACGTGGGGTGAGCTTTCCAACTCGCTCAATAAGGGGTGGGGTGAGTTTTCCAACTCGCTTAGTGAGGGGTGGGGTTCAAGTACATTCAAACACAACAATAGCAGCAATAATTTATGATGCATGATTACAGAAATTAAATACATAATCCATGATGCTCGTGATGCAATTCATTTATTTTATTCACCTAACAATACAACTAAGTCTGGTAAATGCTACTATGGCACATTAGGTTGTATCCCTCATCTCGGAACCGCCATCAACTACGAAGAGATACAAACCCTAGCCGTGTATAGAAGTCTGCCTATCTCCGTATACGTCCATGGGTCACCCAGCAAACCCCTGATAACCCCCTCCTAGCTATCACGGCACTAACACTAATCACCGGCGTGTTCCCACCTCTAGCAAAAATCACATCCTATCACGGGTGTGGCATTCCAGAAAGGCACATCGAACATACCACAATGGGTTATCCAACACCTTAACCCTCATTGGCAAGGGTTCGTAGCATAGGGAGTGATGTCTAACCACATATATGCTACATGCCTTCATAATGATACAGTTAGTATGAATTACACAATACCGGTAACACCTCAGCCACAAAGTGTAATCCATCTCCAAATACAGTCTGGGGTACACGATATCGAGAACACATCAGCCTCAAAGTGTGAACCGCGACCATTTACCTAATCTAGCATGAATAATAATTGAGTATGGACTACGCAACACTGGTACCAATCATCGGCCACAAAGCATATCCATTTCTATATGCAATCCCGGAGTACATGATACCGGTAACACATCAGCCACAAAGTATAATCCACGACTACAACTAACTTTACATATAACAAACATGCGACAATCACGGTACCTATACCACCTCAGCCACATCGGATCCCGCCATACATTTCCACAACATTTCATATCAATTAAATAAAATGTAATATGTGATAGTATACCATCATCATTTGAGCAATTAATAAATCATGCAAAGATCTATACATGTGAGCAATTCTATAATAATAAAAAAATCCCAAAAATAAAAGTAACCATCCATCACCTTGTTTATGCTTCTGTGTTAGGATTTAAGTACGGCCACCGATCGATCAACTCAATCCGACCTCTGGGCTCGTGCACGTCACTGTCCTAGACAAAGGAAATCGAGCGTCAATCATGTCGGGAACATCGGGAAGGGCCCTATAGGTCACCCGCAAAGGGTACAGACAAAGTCCCCTAGTGACAGTAATGTCACCGAAAACACTTTCCACCAGAAATATCAGTGTTGTTTCCAGTGGAGGTGGCAGAGAGCTCCTACGGCTCAAGGGTTCACCGGAAACAGCCCACTGGAAGCAGGCCCAATGTTTCTGGTGGCTTTACAGCAACTTCCCAATGAATTGGGGCTTTCCAGCTAGGGCCCGATCGTCAAGATTTGTTCCGTGGAGTTTATAAGGGATGTTCCCAGCATCATTCTAAGCTAATAAAATCCTGATTCCATCGAGCCGTTTGGGAGATACATCGATCAAACGATCAAAACCCTAGTTGGTCATTTGGCCAATCTTGTTGCCAGAGCTCACCGAACTTGGTTTGAGCTCGACAATGGCACCGGGGACATGAAATACGCATTCCCCGAGCTCAACATGGTTTGAGCAACCTAGCTTAACCTAGGTCAAAATGAAGAGAGTAGTAGAAGTGATTGCACTTAACTCCGACAGGGATTCTGGCAATTAGACGGCAGCCGGCACCAAGGTAAGCCCTTTCGCTCTCTTCTTCCTCTTCTTCTTCTTCCTCTTCCTTTCTCTCCTCTCTTACGTTGAGCACAACTGAAATGAGGAAATGAATGCCTTATTTCCCACTTATAAGGCAAATTGGCCTTAGGGCCCGTTTGGCTGAACCTTATTCGATCCGATCGAGTTAATCCGACTTTCAGAGCACGAGGACCTAACTACTTAGGTCCGTAAAGTGCTCATGTCATGAGGAAGGTGTGGAGGATGATTTGGGATCATTCAGGGCTGTCCATGATGTAGGTGATGGGACCCACGGGCATCAAAACCCTAACAACAGCCTATTTGGTCACCGAAAACGGTCACCAAAAGCAGTCACCGGATTCAGGCCCAGACTGTTTTCGGTGGCTTATTTCCAGAAGTCAAGACAACAGACTGTCTTGACTGCTTACTGTCTACCAATTGGCCTTGCACTGGTCGTTGCCCTTGGCCGTGTTCATAACCTTCCAGCAATGTTGGTACGTGTCAGGATTCAATTGTGGAGAGTCAGGTCACTTACCATCTGAGATTGGAAGGTACGAATCCCTTCCAGTTGGACTAGCACGCAATGCACGAACATGTGGGACCATCCCTTCCCCTTTTGGCAATGGGTGGCCGCGAGCCAAAACCCGACTGTACTTCCGATCTCCAGTCCGAGACCTATCACAACAATTCAAATTAGACCGGGTCAGGGCACAGGTGTAACACACTCTCTCTCCCTCTCCCTCTCCCCCTCTTTTTGGCTAACGACGGGTATCCAGGACTTCGGCCTGACTAGTCTCGCAGGCCCATACTGACCCCACAACCGCATGGACTGGGTCAGAGCGAGGTTGAATGAGAACCATTCAACTTTCACTGAAAGCGGCGAAGAGCACTAAAAACCCCCGTGTGAGGCCAAAGAGGTAAAAGGAGTCAGAACCACACGCTTCTTGAGGTGAAGGTCCCTAAACACCTCTTTGCCTTCTCTATTTCTCTCTTTCTTCTAACTCCATGGATGTAGAGAAGCCAAATTTGCACTCTATAGTGCAAAAAATATACCTCCTTCAGTTCTCTTTGTGCACTGCCCTTTCCTCATATTTCCACGCACGCCCTGTAATGATCTGTCAAACCTCACTCTGATACCACTTGCTAGGACGAATGTGCAAATCCAAGGAAGAAACCAAGCAAACAATCACGCACAACACAAGGAACATTAACGTGATTCGGTAAGAATGTCCACATCCACCTGAATGAACTAAAGATTTTTCACTATGCCAGAGAAACTCTCTCCACCTCACATGTGATCTCCCCTTGCTTGTGTTTAGGTTTTTCTCACAATGACAATATATAGGAAACCCAAAAACCCTAATCCCCACAAAATTAGAATTCTACTCTCGTATATGTAATGGACCAGCAGCCAAAGTGGTGAATCCCTCAAGAGGTTGTTGGTGAAGCCTAACCTTGCACCCTCCCATCTGGCGGCTCGTCCCGCTATCATCACACCCTCTCCTGCCGGAATCCCTGCATCACCTACTATTCACCTTCATACTAGCCGCAACCTGCCTCCCTCCCTGCCCTCTATCTCCACCACCCCCACCCCCACTGATCCTTCTTCCTCCGACCCTCCCCACACCTAAAGCACGGTAGTCTCCTCTCCTTCCTCCATTGCTCCCTCCTCCCCTTCCCCCCTTCTATTCCCTCCGTCGGTCATACCTTATACTTCCACCCCCTGTTGTCCACAACTCCTCCACTGTCGGCCTTTGTCCACCTGGTTTTCTTGAGTCGGAAATTTCGAAATGGAAAAATTGCGTCATTGGTACATTTCTGAGCAACAGACCCCCCTTCCCCATTGTGAAGGCTTCCCTTCTCAATTAATGGGAGCCCACCTGTTCGTTGAAGATCTTCATGCTTGAGAACGGTACATTCCTATTCAACTTCAATGTTGAGTCTAACAAAGCCAATGCCATTGATGGAGGTCCCTGGTTGGTAGGGAAGAGGCCTATTTTTCTCAGAAATTGGGATGAGCACTCTACTTACAACAAAACTGAGCCGACCCCCATTTCGTTGTGGGTTAATCTCCCCAACCTCCCCCTCTATTGCTGGTGTGTTAAAGGCCTTAGCCTTGTTGGATCCCTCATCGGAAAGCCTCTTCACTCTGATAAAAGAACCAAGCTGATGGACCACTTATCCTTTGCTAAAATATGTGTTGAAGTCCAAGCGAATCAACAGCTGCCTCGTGCAATCATGATCACTGATGAAGAAGACTTCTCCTTTGAACAAGTCAAATATGATTGGATTCCTCCAATCTACGAACTCTTCAAGTGTTTTGGTCATCTAAACTGTTCAATGCTTGAAGAACCACACTTCCCCTCCTCCATCAAACGCCAGTGCTCCGAACATTGGATCCTCTGCCGCTAATCCTCAAGATCCCCCTTTTAAAGAGACTGTCTCCATGAGGAATAAGAAAAAAAAAAAAGATCATTCTACTACTCCGATACCGGTAAATTCTGCTGTGAATGCCTTGAGTTCGAGGACCTCTGGTCCGTTGTCGTCAACAATGCCTTTGCCTAATGGATCAATCCCTTTTTCGATCCTAGCATCGGCTGAACCTATCAATTCCTCTTCGGGATACTTACTTGTCCTCGAAGCTGCTGCTACCTCTCTGACGCCATTTCAAGGTCTTCTCCTTTGAATTTCCAGGTCTGACAACCTCTTATCCCTACCTCCATCAACAAATCAGCTCTGACCCCTCTGCTTCCCCTTCCCCCACTGCAGCCTTCTTCGTCTATGCCTCTGCACCCTCCTACTTCAGACCAATCCCATCTCCAATCCCTAAATCGTCCTGGCCATAAGCTTTCCTCATCCTTGAACTGGACCCCTTCTAAACCAAGCTTTATTCCGCTGAACCACTTCCTACCGGTCCAACTTCTAAACCAATTTTCTAAATACCCATCAAATCACCCCCTCTACCCGAGAAACCTTTATAACCCAAACCCATCTCCCAACCCACCCATCCAACCCTCACCCATAACCTCCGAACCCACTACCCGACCCATTTACTGTGACTATGACCTAATCCCTTCTAACTCGGTGGACTCTCCCTCTCCACCTGCTACTGCTTCTGTCCTTCGATCGTCGTCGCCGCTAGAGCTGTCTTCGCAGACAACTCCCTTACCTCTACATATGGAACCGCCTCTGCCCCCTGATTCCTCTGGGTGCCTTCCAGCTCCTGCAATCCCTGATGTCAAAGATATCGTCACCTCCTGCTCGTCTGCTACCACCATGCCTATTGTTGCTGTCTCCTTTGCTGGCATTGGAAGGCCTCCGCATCTCAGGCGCCGATTCTTCAACTACTTCTCCCATCCAACCGCTGTCCTTGGAAGACCCCTTCCATGTCTCCGCTGATGATTCTCCAGGCAGCCTCCTGCCTAGGGCCTCTTCTTTTCATCAAGCTGCCTCCGTCGCTGCTCCTCTACAAGCCTTGGAAGGCCCCTCCAATCACGCCATTCTCCTTCCGGCCTCGGAAGGCCATTTTATACACTGCGTCAACTCAAGTGATACCTCGGAAATTATCCTGCCTATACATGGTGAAGCCCTTGATATCCCCTCAGGTAAGGACCTTGGAACCTAATTCTGGTGGAAATCTTATCACCCCTAGCTCTCTGTCTTTGCAGGAAGATTTGGATGAGGCTCCTTTTGCCCAGAAGCCACTTTTCTTGCCCAACCACCCCCCACCCTATCCACCACCCCCTTCACACTGCTCCCCCAACCACCCACAAAAACAGCAAAGAAACCATCCTCCACCTCCAAGACAACCTCTCCTGTTATTGGATATAGCCGTCGGCCTCCTCCCAAGACCCCCCGCTGCTCCACCAAGCGTATGCTGCCCTCCACCTCTAGTCCCCAATGATTCCTTAGACAATCTGGAATGTCCAAGGCCTCAATTCCTCAGCTAAACAAGCTGATCTTCACTCCCTCATCAGCTCCTCCAAGTCCAATCTATGCTGTCTCTTGGAAACCAATGTCTTTGAATCCAATGCCTCCCGTATTCCTTCTGCCATTGCCCCCCGTTGGTCTTTCGAAGCCAATTACCTCCACAACCCCAATGGGAGGATTTGGATCCTATGGGATCCTTCCACTATCCATCTCCTGCTTATTCTCTTCTGCCCAAGTTATGCACCTCTTGATCTCTCACCACTCCGGTCCATTCATCTATTCGCTCTCTATTGTCTATGCCCACAACTGAGCCCCTATGAGGCCCCCCCTCTGGGCAAACCTTCTCTCCCTTTCCCCTTCCTCTAGTTCTAGGCCTTGGGGAATCGTTGGTGATTTCAATGTTATTCGCTTCGGGCATGAAAAACATGGAGGCAACCACATTGATTCCAAGGTCGTTGACTCCTTCAATAATTGTATTGATGACCCCTTTCTCACTGACCTCAAGTGGTGCCAAATTCTCCTGGCACAACAAGAGAGCCGGATCCCGACCGGGTTGCTTATAAGCTAGACAAAGTTCTCACTAATGAAGCTTGGTTGGACTCCTTCCCCTCCTCTCATGCATGCTTCAATCTCCCTGGGATTTCTGATCAGTCTTATACCCTCCATATTCTTCCTTTCCACTCATTCGGGCCTAAACCTTTTAAATTCTTTGATATGTGGATCGCCCATTCTGATTACCATAACCTAGTCCTCAATGCCTGGAACATCCCCATCCCCCGCTGTTTATCTCCCCTCCTTGCTTTTGTAAAAAAGCTCAAAAATGTGAAAGTTGTCCTTAAGATTTGGACTCCTCCACCTTTGGGAACATATCCACTCAGGTCTCTGTAGGCCGAGAGAAGCTCCTCTCCATTCAATCCAGGCTTCAGCTTGATATCCTTGACCCTGTCCTGGCTGAGGAAGAAAAAGCACAGCAGCCTTGGATCTCTCCTTGCTCCTTGAGCAAGAGGAAAGCTTTCTCCGTCAGAAAGCTCGCATTAAATGGCTCAACCTTGGTGATTCCAATTCGGCTTACTTCCATCGCTCCCTCAAATCTAGGAACAATTTCAATACCCTCCCAAAGCTCATTTCTTCCTCCGAGGTAGATCTCTTCTCCCCTGATCTTATCAAGGTTGAGGTTGTCTCCCATTTCCAAAGGATCTTTAGCCTCCCTTCCACTCCTCCCCCCATCCCCCCCAATCTCATCAAGTTTGTGCTTGATGACCTCCTTCCCTCCTTCAATCCATTCCCAGTGAGGATGAAATTCTTTCCAGACATCCTCTCTCACAAGGCCAATAAAGCTCTGGGTCCGGATGGCTTTAGTATGGGATTCTTTTAGGCCAGTTGGAATCTTATTCGGAATGAACTCATTCATGCGGTGCGCAGTTTCTTCCTCAACCCTAATCAAATAGGGGGATCAATCACACCTTCCTATGCCTCATTCCCAAAAAGGAGGGAGCAGCTTCCATGAATGACTTCAGACCCATCTCTCTCTGCAATCTCCTCTATAAATTCATTGGCAAGATCCTTGCTAACGGGATTCAAAAGGTGATTGATTCTCTTATCAACCAAAATCAATCCGCCTTCATAGCAGGTAGGAGTATTGCTGACAATTTAATCCTCTGTCATGAGATCGTTAGGGGGTTTGATCGAAAGAATTACTCCCTGGCTACCCTCCTCAAGATCGACATCCATAAAGCTTTTGACACAATAAGTTGGGATATCATTGCAAATGTGCTGCTTCAAATGGCTTTCCCTCCCTCCTTTGTTCATTGGATCCGCACTTGCATTTCCTTTCCCCGCTTCTCCGTCCTTGTGAATGGTAGCTCAGCTGGCTACTTTCCCTCGGGCCGTGGCGTTCGCCAAGGATGCCCCCTTTCCACTCTTCTTTTCTCCCTTTCCCTCGAAATCCTCTCATGCTCCATCCAATTGGCCACAGATATTCATCTCATCTCCTCTATCCCCAAGTGCAAAAATATCCTCCTCTCCATTAGTACCATCATATCCTCCCTTCATTCCTTTGAAAGCCTCTCGGGTCTCAAAATCAATCTTCTTAAGTCTAACATTTTCCACTCTGGTATCTCTCAAGAGACAAAGGAAACCATCAGTGGCATTACTGGTATCCTTCTTGGTTCCCTTCCTGTTAAATACATGGGTCTTCCTCTTATCTCCTCTAGGCATTCTGCCCACCATTGCACCCCTTGCTTGATCATCTCAAAAAAAAGCTTCAACTATGGAAAGGCAAACTCCTCTCTTTCGCTAGCCGCCTTACATTGATTAGATCAGTCCTCCAATCTCTGTACCTTTACTGGTCTGGCACCTTCATCCTCCCTGCCTCGATTATCAAATCATTTGAAGGTCTCCATTCCTCTTTCCTTTGGAAAGGCTTGGGCTCCTCCAGATTCCTCAAGCCTCTCAGTTAGAAAAAAGTCTGCCTTCCAAATCCGAAGGTGGCCTTAGGATTAGGAGAATTAAGGATGCCAATTCAGTTGGTGTCCTTAAGCTCATATGGAAAATTCCATCCAAGCACAAAAGCATCTCGGTCGACTGGATTTACTCTGGTCTTCTCAAGCACAACCCCATCTGGACGGCCCCTTCCATTCCAGATGCATCCTGGATTTGGAGAAAGATCCTTAAGCATAAATCTGTTGCCCTCTCTGCCATCTCCCATTCCATTGGCAATGGTCTCTCTACCTCCCTTTGAAAAGACCCCTGGTACCCTTCAGGTATTCTTTCTCACCTCCTTACCCCCAGAGTTATCTACTCCTCCGATGTCTCTTCTACTGCCATGGCCTCCTCTATTCTCTCCCCCCTCTGGCTGGTCTCCCCCCTCCCTCCTCCCCTTACTGACCTCTGGTCCTCTCCCTCCTCTCCCCCCTGGCCATAGAGGAAGAGAAGATGTCCACATTTGGTTCCCCTCCTCCAATGGGATTTTCTCCTCTGCTTCAGCCTGGTCGCACATTAGACATCCTTCCCTGATCGTTCCTTTGCACAAGATAGTCTGGTTTAAGGGTCATATTCCCCGTCACAGCTTCACCCTCTAGAGATGCCTTACCAACTGTCTACCCACTCAATCCTTCCTTGTCCATCGTTGTATCTCGGCCATCCCTGCCTGTTGTCTCTGCCCCTCGGGTGTTGAAGACATCCCCCATCTCTTCTTCTCCTGCTCCTTCTCTGCTAAGGTTTGGAAGTTAGTGTTGTCCAAATGCTGGCCGTATACCAGACCCATCCTCCCCTTTGATAGAGAATGCATATGGATCGACATGACTTTCCCTGGCCCTTCCATTTGCGACACTATAGTCAAGTTGGCTTTCTGTGGTACCATCAACCACCTTTGGATGGAGCGCAACATTCGTAGATGGACCCCCAAATCTAGGTCTCCGGACAAGATTTGGAAAGCTATCTACTTTGATGTTACCTCCAAAGTTCATAGCCTTCTTAGCCACCTTCTTAGACCCCTCCCCCGGCCTATCTCCATATCCCCAAAGAATTCCCACATCATCTCCTCATGGAACCTACAGGTGGACCTCATCCATCAAGTTTGACACCCCCCCGGTCTAGCCCCTTTTGTCACTTTTGAGCTTTTGTGTTTTTGTTCTTTGTATTTGTTTCCCCTTGGGGCTTGCCTTTCCCTATTGGCTTAGGCTTCCCCCCCCCCTTTTTCCCCCTGTATATTCTTCTCCTCTTGGTAATGAATTATTTATTCATCCAAAAAAAAAAAAACCTAGGTCCTTGTGGTGAAGCCGGATCATATCCCACTTTCTTTACTTTCTTCCTACTTTTATTACTCTCATCCATTGCTATTCTGTCAATCAGTTTCCAGCAACGCAAATCGTAACTGGCTAACTTCCCTCTTTGAATTTCTCTCTATTATTGGTTTTGTGACCTGTTTCTCACTTCTAAATTGCAGTAACAATTCCTGGAGATTTCATATGCAGCTTGGTCACCCACAATTTTGACAGAGTTTCTTTTACTGAGTACTGAACTGTTGGTTCCCTAGCAAGTCCATGATTTCAGTGTATTATCGATCTTACATATATCACTTATTCACTCCTTACTGCTCTGTCCATCAAGTGTTCACTGATGTCTATTTATATTTTATTTTTATTCTTGTTTAGCAGGTCAACATGTATAGATTGGAGTTTGTTTCAAACTCTACCATCGTTTTGAGTTTGTTTAGTCGTTTATAGGTTTTAACAGCAATATATATATATATGTGTGTGTGTGTGTGTGTGTGTGTGTGTGTGCACTTCCCAACAATTATGGAAAGAATTGATTTTTTTTTTCTTTTTTTGGAGACAAAGACAAAAGGGGAGATATACAAAGGTGAGGAACCAAGAGGCTCGAAACCAAGACCTCCCGGGTGCAAGTGGTGCAAGTGCTCAACCGCACTTTCCACCAACCAGCTACGCTAAGCAGCTGTCCTCTGAATGAATTGAATATTGAAGGAAGTTTAGTATTGACTATTGAGTTGCTGCCTTGTGTGGTTGGATTGACTAACTATTCCATCTCTCTATCTGTCTCCCCACTCTTTGGCTGATCTTCCTTGCCTTAGGTACGATATTACTTTTCTTATTTTTTTTTAATTTTCTGTTCCTTCCATAGTTTTAGGAATTGGTATCGGATTGGCCATATCGGTATAGATATGGGATTTCTTGATGAAAAATTATGTTCTTATCTGGAATCGGTTCCAATATGGCACGATACGGCTGATGCATATTGACATTGGTATCAGAAGCAACCGCTACCATCACCAATACTGTGAACTAAATCCATGGTTCCTTCTTCTTTGCTTCTCTCTTGTTGCTTGTGTAGCTCCGTATTCAGGTTCACCCCTGCCTGTCCAGGGAAGTACTTATAGCCCACAGAGGTTGGATCAATGTCATTTACACATCTCAAATTCCCAATGAAATGAACAATTAAAACAAAATGTGATATCTGGAAAGGTACTAGTAAGATGGGTAACTGCCCTGGATCCAAAGAGGCATCTTCGACACATTTATCCACATCCCTTGAACTCCCTTTCATAAGCACAAGATCAAAGCATCTAATCATTACATATTCCAGTTTCATCTTCTATGAAAGTAGCCCAGCTCTTTTGAAATTTCCCAGTTGGGCCTGAACTTGCACCCACCACTTATCCACTACTCAATCTAATGTCTCTCAGAGAAATAAAGTGAGATGGATGAAGTGGAGAGGTGCGACAGGAGTACTGTGTAACCGACGTATCCGGTATCCCGTTAAATCTTGAAGGAAAGTTTTATAGGACTGTTGTTCGACCGGCTATCCCGTTAAATCTTGAAGGAAAGTTTTATAGGACTGTTGTTCGACCGGCTATAATGTATGGGGCGGAATGTTAGGTAGTTAAAAAATGTCATATTGCGAAGCTATGTGTAGCAGAGATGAGTGTGTTAAGATGGATGTGTGGAAAAACTAGAAAGGATAAAATAAGGAATGATCGTATTAGAGCTGATTTAGGAGTTGCTTCAATCAATGACAAGCTCTGAGAAAGTCATTTGAGGTCGTATAGTCATGTTCAACGAAAGCCTAAGAACACCCTAATAAGGAGGAGTGATATGATTCCGATCAAAAGAGCTAAAAGAGCTGAGGACAGGCCTAAAATGACCATAAGAGAAGTTGTGAAAACATGACATGCACAATTTGGGCCTTGTTCCAAGTATGACCTCAAATAGAGCCTATCGGAGAGCTAGGATCCATGTAGCCGATCCCATTTAGCTGAGATCCTCCTGACTTGCTGGGTTGTGCCTCTTTCCTCTAACTTTCATCTTTCATCTTTCATCTTTCATCTTTCACCTTTCATCTTTCATCTTTCATCTTTCATCTTACATCCTTTATTCATCTTTTTTATGTCATTGTTCATTTCTCATCTCATTTCCTATCCTCTTTTGTCATCTCTTCATCCCCCTTTTCTGTTTAGACCTCAATTTTCCCTATTTTGTTTTGTTTGGATCCATGTAATCCCCATTAAGTTGGGACAAGGCTAAATTTGTTGTTGTTGTAATCTAATTACTCCTTCAATCCCAATTACAATCTGTCCACACATCCCCAATGCAAAGGATACATTTAACTTTTCCACATAAGAAAGTCATTTTCAGATACCATGCTCAAGTTGAAGACGTTAAACCATATTTTATAGAATCCATATAGGTAAAGGAAACACCCTAGTGTTATAGCATTCAACTACCAAGGAGATATGTAGGTTTTAACAAATGTGTCCACATCGAACGCATTGGAACCAAATGTAGGAGACATTGTTAGCATACACAGCTTTTTAATGTGAGAAAGGCAATGTGCGGCAAACTTTAGTGCAGTGTGGCAGTATGCAAGGGATAAATTTATGGTTAACAAATAGGAGTAAGTGAATCAACCAAAAGAAAGAACAAAGTCTGTGTTTTAAAATTTAGGAGGTGCATTGTAGAAACAAAAGAAGAAATGGATTCTGCATGAAAGAACAAACTACAGTCACAGAGCATGGCTTTTTCAAGGGGTAGAGGGTATGGCTCAGGCAGATAGTATTGAAGAAATAGTCAGGAACATTTTTCCCCTCTATGAAAGAACAAGAAAGAGTGATGGTTTTTATTTAATAGGCCTAAATGGAGACAAACAGAGAGGAAGCTATGGTGCAGATAAAGTAAGATAAATAAATGAGTAACAGAAATTATGAATGAGACTAGAGAACAAAAATACCCAAACTGGTGACTAGACACTAATGCTGTGAAAAAAGAGTTTCAGAACTGGAAACTTCTAACCAAGAATAATAGGGAGGAAAGAGACTACTACTTTTTTTTTTTTTGGGGGGGGGGGGCTTAAAGAGGAAAGAGACATCCACATGACAGGAAAGAGACCTAAATGGCAAAGAATGTTATATAAATAGAAGGACTAATTCCCGTCACAAACACAACAAAAAAGAGCTTCTCCTCTCAGTTTAAATACAAAAACCATGTATCTCTTCCCACTTCACTCAGGATATGAGAGAAGTCTAAACAACCCAATTGTTTCCAACTTAATCAGGGTGGCAAAAACTTGAAAGAGAAAACCCTTGATTTGGGGCCCAACAACTATTGAAACCACTGGAAGATGGCAGAAGATGAAATGATTCCATAGACGACCCTGCCTTACCTAGGTTTACTTGATAATAAACCCTATATGAATTCACAAAATGGAAGCTACGGGATAGATTTGCAGTAACTTTAATCATGACCTGGTGTTGACTTTGGGTGACCGGTTACCACATTTAATTGATAATTACGCACCTTTCAACCTTTGAATACTTCAAATCATAACAAACAAAGTCATACAACACCGTAAATAGAATCCTTGGATATTCATGAAAATCATTAATGAATATATATAATCACAAGGCAGAGAACAGGATGTGTTATTTTGACACTGATATGACCAGAGCTTCCCAAGAGTGAAAATCCACATCTGAACTTTCTACATTACTTGGCAAAGAACTTGTTCTTAATATAAACAAAGAAGAAGAAAATGTAGCAAATTGGATAGAGAAGCAGTTAAAAAGTTACATCAAGGCTAAAGCCAAGAAGCAGCAGTTTCCAAGGTCCATGCTCTACATGAAGAAACATGTTTCACATTAACAATGGTGGTGCCTTTATCGTTTCACTTGCAATTTCTATCCATCAATATCGCAAATCATAATGAATAAACAGAATATGCCTAAGATAAACACAAAACTACAGACCAAAGGAAACACAACATAGTCTCACCAAAGTCTCCCATGCAAAACGCGCCATGTAAAGACTTAGGAGCAAAATTATGGTGTTCATGGTATCAAGTTCCAATTTTTCCGCTTACAGTCAACCACATGAGGCAAACAAAATCAACATGAGCTGACTCTAGTAAGGTGGACATCTACTATCACATTTCGTGTAAAATAAATCTAAAAAGGAGACTACCTCGAGAACAAAATAAGAAGTAATAGAGCCTTAACAGTCGAAATCGACGCACCCTGAACTAGATCCTCATTCATATACAGATCGAAATGATGAAGTAACACAACCATCCCTGAACCAGTAGACCAAACGCCACCGCTTCAGTACTCTCCAGTCTCCACCAGATCTCTAACAATCACACAATTTCCTGAAATTTACACAACTACACTATTCCTACTTAATTAACTCAGTTGGAGAAAAAGGGGGGGGGGGGGGGCGCAGAACCACCAAAGCAGATATTCTGACGAAGAAAGCCAACTAATTCAGCATCATCAACTAGCCAGATAAGAAAACCAGAACTTTATCAAGGGGGAGGGGGGGAAGTACCTCTCTTGGCCCGCCGTGTCCCAAATCTGAGCTTTGATGACCTTGCCATCGACGTTCAAGCTCCTGGTCGCGAACTCCACACCAATCGTAGACTTGGACTCTAAACAAAACTCGTTCCTAGTAAACCTCGAAAGCAAATTCGACTTCCCTACCCCAGAATCTCCGATCAAAACCACCTTGAAAAGATAATCATAGTCATCTTCAGCTCTATAACCAGCCATTACTCTACAAAACGTTGCCGAAACAGACGAGGGGAAAGAAAAGAAGGAAAAAGAAGAAATCTCAGCTTGGCTTCTCTTCAGATAAAGCCTGAGATTACTCAAGAGAAAGAAAAGCTTGCGAGCTTGATTTTATGGAACCTTCCTTTTCAAAATTTCCATTTTTTTATCTTTTTATTTTAATTTTAAGTATTAATACACCTTTTTCAGAGTTGAATATTAGAGACTTTCTGTCGGCTTGGTCGGAATGCAAAAGTGGAAAATGAAACCGAAAGAACTATTAGGGGCGTTTGGTTCGAATTATCCATCGGACCAGATTCCAGGGATTCAGGATTCTGGATCTAACTCATATGAATGAGTTTCTTTGGAATAATTTCCTTTTGGTAAAAAAATTGTTTGATTACCCTGATTCTGTCATTTGATTCTAAGTGGAAAACTGTTTGGTTACCCTGATTTTGTCACTTGATTCTGAGTGAAAACTGTTTGGTTACCCTGATTCTGGCCATTGATTCTGAGTGTAAAACTGTTTGGTTACCTTTGAGTCTTTGAACCCATGTTCTGTTGGGAAAAAAAAAATCCCAAAAACAAAACCAAAAACTAAAATTTGTTCCACACATGTACTTTATTTTAATTATTTTTCCTTTTCTTTTTTACGGTAATAAGTGAAAAAAAAAAAAA
>NW_024870661.1:2500-7500 GCF_013358625.1 Macadamia integrifolia
AGCCACTCACGCGCATTGCGTCCACTACCGACACAATCCACCGCCAAACCTACTACAACGTAATAAGGATTTGGTAGAAGAAAAATCAATAGCCCCGCTAAGCACGAAAATCACAACAATCAACAGGGGTCGAGGGACTTGAGATCTATCTCTGCCTACAAGCTTGCAATTTTCTTTTTAAAAACAAAAGTGTGGGGGGGGGAGGGGAAAGTGGAGGGACTCGTGATCTGTCTCCACCTGCAACCTTGCAAACCTATGTTCTCCAGAGACCCACGTTAATGTCGCATCATAACACTTGCGGCAGGAGGCATGCAAATACCTCCGCACCCAGGCACGACTTAGAAACGTATTTCTCCAAATACCATAAAGGCCACAAAATCGAGCATGGGAAAAAACTCTTGCAAGCAACAAACCCACGAGAATGTAATTTTCTTTTTAAAAAAAAAAGTGGGGGCAGGGGAGGGGGAGGGACTCGTGATCTGTCTACACCTACAAGCTTGCAAACCTATGTTCTCCAGAGACCCACGTTAATGTCGCATTATAACACTTGCGGCATGAGGCACGCAACCACCTCCGCACCTAGGCACGACTTAGAAATGCATTCCTCCCAATACCAAAAGGCCACAAAACCGAGCATGACAAAACTCTTGCAAGCAACATACCCACGAGAATGGAGATTTTTTTAAAAGCAAGGAGGGGGGAGGGAATCATGATCTACCACCACCTACAAGCTTGCAACCCATGTTCTCCAGAGACCCACACGTCATTGTTGTATTACAACAACTGACGCAAAAAGGCATGCAAGCACCCTCCACACCTAGGCCCGACTTAGAAATGCACTTCTCCAAATAGCATAGGCCACAAAACCGACCATGAAAAAACCCTTGCAAGCAACAAACCCACGATAGTGCAATTTGAAAAAACAAAAAACAATGGGATGGGGGGGAGGGACCAACCAAATATTTATTGTGCACATTGACTTGACCAATGATTCCGTCAAATGTAGATAACACCCCACCCCTTGCACCATGACCTACATATGACAACAAGCCATAGAGCAAAGAAGGGTGCAAATGTGTGACTTCGACCACGCTCGTAAACAGTGGCACTAGAAAAACTACACATGGAAGGAAGCAAAGCACGTCAAACTACCACAGTGCCTAGATGGGATTAATCAACGGGGCCAATGCTTCATTTGCACGTTTTTCTCATGCCATGACTCCCTTGGCATGCTGTACAAAACTAGCAAAAGTTGCAGTAGGCTGCAATGAGAGTGTAACTACAGTGTGCAGGCAGCCATGCAAACCCACCAGCACGCATTGGCCGGCCAAGGTGCAAAACAAGGGGCTAATCATCCTGACCCTCATGCCATGTTGCTGTCCTTCACATGCCATGCAACTCTTGGAAATGCTGTGTGGCTACTGGCATATGTGGCAGCAGATATGCAAGGAGCCATGCACACCCAGCAGCACTCCATGGCCGGCCACAGCGCACATCGAAGGCAATCATCGGAACCAACGTGCCTTGATGGTGATTTTCACATGCCAAGCCTATCTCGGACATGCCATGCAGCTGCGGGCGCATCTGGCGGTAGCCGTGGGGGCACGGCAGCACGAGGCAGGAACCCTTGCGCACCAATCAGCCCGGGGTGGCAGGCAACGGTGTGCGGAAGAAGGGCTGCACATCGGGACGCATTGGCCATTTCCTTGTTTTTAAATGCCATGCCTCTCTGGAAACGGCTGTGCAGCCACGGACACGTGTCAGCAACTGTGGGGGCATGGCAGCAGTAGGTAGGGAGCGAAGGGCACCCAGCAGTACACGGTTGCTGGCATTGGCGTGCGGCAGATAGGCTGCCCACCTGGACAAACGAGCCATGTACTTGTTTTCACATACATGCCAAGCCTTTGTTGGGCTTTCGTTGCGGCTAAGACCGCAGGAGGCAACAGCCGTCGCGACATAGCGGTATATACTAGGCAACCACGAGGGCAAAGCAGCACGCCGTGGCAGGCGCAACGCACACCAAGGGCAAAATCTTCGAAACCAACATACCGTGAATGCGTCTTACACAGGCGATGCCACTCTTGGTCATGCTATACGGCGTTTGACACATGCGGTGCAAGATGTGGAGGCACTGCAGCACAAGGCAGGCTGCCCTGCGCGCCCAGCAGCACACACTGGCAAGCAACTGTGTGCGGCAGAGGGGAAGATTGTCGGGACGGACGCGCCATGTACATGTTCTCACAAACCACACCTTCCTTGGAAATGCTATGCGTCGAGGGGTAGATGTGGCATCAGAAGTTGGGGCGTGACAGCGCATGGTACCCGTCCATGTGCGCCCAACAGCCCACGGTGGTGAGCAAGGCCATGCGAAAGAAGGGGGCGGCGTTGCTAGACAGAAGGGCTCACCATTCGCAAGCACGTCCACCTTCGTAGAGCATGCTCTGCCACCACTGGCACACGTTACAGCAGCTGCGGGCACATGGCACGAAAGGCAGGCGGCCATGCGCGTCCAGCCGCACGCAGTGGCAGGCCTCAGCGCACACCGAGGGCCAACTCATCGAAACCCATGTGCCATTTCACTTCATTTACCATGCCATGGGTATTTTCAGATTGCCTACCATGCCCCCTCATCGTCTGCTGCCCCTCAGTGCGGCCCCTCAAAAACCACCCTGGGAGTGACACCCCCCTCCCTCAAGGTAGCTCTTATACTCTTTGCCCATTTCCAGAAGGAGACATGACCACCCCCAAAAATATACCGTTCTATTTTTTGAGCTACAAATATCCAAATCAAATGAAACTTGGTAAGAAATTAAGGAAAAATCCAAAGATTATTTTCATATAAAAATCGCCGTCTTCGGATAAATATTTATTTTTTTATTAATTTTTTAATATTAAAAAATATATTAAATTCAAAAAACTATGAAAAATCCATTTTAATGTATTTTTCTGAAAACTAAATTTCGGATGTCTTCCAAAGGTTGATAGAATGTTCTGAAAAAATATTGGACCATTCCAACATATTTTGATTTTTTTTATTATTTTATGATTGAAACATTACGAAAAATACCCAAAAAAATGGAAATGCGGGGTTTAATTGAAAATGATTGTACTTTGGGTGCCAAATAGCCAATTTCATGGCTTTTCTAACCCAAAGGGATGTTTCGCACAACATGATTTAAAGACCCAAACTACGTTGTGCGGGCATGGCCTTGGCGTGTGCAGCAGTCGGTGCCTCGTGTGCAGCCGAAGGCCACAAACGAGCCTCTGTTGCATGGACCATGGGGGCCACGGAAGCACCCATGTGTGAGCCACGTGCGTGCGGCTATGTGCACGGTGGACTAGACCTAGGATCGATGGTGCGGCAATGCGTGCAACCTTACGCGAGCCATGTGCCGAAAAGCCCGTGGCATGTGCGGCCATGCCAGCCACCAATATCGACGCATGGGAGGCCGTGCCAGCGAACTTGCTCGCGATAGTGCACTCATGGGCGGTGCATGTGGACCACGCAACGTAACCTTACGCGCGGCGGTGCAGCCGTGTCTGCAACCTCTTGCGTGGCACTTCCGGTAAATCCCGAAACCTGGCGCGCGACGACGAAGCGATGGGCGTGGCACACGCAGCCATGCATGCGACCTGGGGGGCGGTGTGAAGCAATGCACGCAATCTTGCGAGCTCTAGGGCAGCAAGGGGCGCGGCATGTGCGGCCATGCAAGCAACCTTGCGCGAGTTAGTGCGGCCAGAAGCGCGGCATGTGAGGCGTGGAACGTAACCTTGGGCGCAACTGTGTAGCCATCTGCGTGTCATGTTCGCCATGCGCGCAATCATCCGCGTGGCATGTGTTGCACCCGCCAAACCATGTGCGAGGCTTGTGCAGCCGTGGTCGCAGCCATGTGCGTGGAAGTGCGGCACGGGCAGCAACCCTGCGCGCGCTGCCCACACCATTGCCATCCGCCATGTGCATCCAGGCCTACCACCTTTCGTGCGGTTGAGCAGCATTTCCAGCAGTAATGTGCATTGTTGCCTGCCGCCTTACGCGCGGTGTGCACCTTTGCCCCCAGCCATGTGCGCGCGGTAGCCTGCACCCCTGCGCGTGAGAGTGGAACCTTACCCCCAACCGTGCCCGAGGTTGCGTGCAACCATATGTGCGGTATTGCAGCAACGCCCGCATCCATGCGCGCGGCAGCCTGCCTCGACGCCAGCAGACTTAGCGCGCTAGTGCAACCTTGCCCTCGGCGATGCCTACGCCTTTTGCATCCATGCCAGCTGCCTTCCGCGCGGTAGTGCAGCCATGCCTGCCACCATGCACGCACATTGTGCGGCCCTGCGTGCAGTACTGCCGCCTCGTGCACTGCCTTCATATGCACTTAGGCACCCTTAGGGGGGCACGCGTTGGCATTGTCATGGGCACGTATATGTGCACACTTGCGGCATTCAAGAGCACAATTAAACGACACTTGGGCTACACTTGGGGCATTCGAGGGCATGCACAGGCACACTTGGTTGCACACTTGGGCAACAGTTGTGGGCAGCATGGGCACATCTAGGCAACACTTGGGTCATTCATTGTGCACTTGTAGTCAACACTTGGGGTGTTGTGCGGCCATTCGCTGTGTACACGTGGGCACACGTAGCCAACACTTGGGGGCATGCGTAGGCACACACTTGGGCCATTCAAGAGCACGTTGTCGATGCTTCAGACCTTTCTAAGCAACCGCACCGGCACTTAGCACTTTCACTAGCGCTAAGTCAGCCTAACCACCCTCCTTAAGGGACTAGGGAAGAGAAGAAGTGAACACAAGAGTGAGTTTGAGAAGAATGAACCTGTATAGCACTAGAGAACTCTTGAGTACAAGGCTTGAGAACTCACTTGCTTGGTTGAACACTCTTGGTTGGTCCTTGGTGAGTGTCTTTGCCAAATGAGGCAACACCTACCCCAAGTTACAATGGATGGCTAAGATATTTACAAATGTCCTCCATCCAACGGTTGGGGAGGAAACTAG